>NC_052321.1:3578207-3878207 GCF_016432855.1 Salvelinus namaycush
CAGATCCCCCCCCCCCCCCCCATCTACAGGCTAAGGAGTGAGTTTCACAGATCCCCCCCATCTATAGGCTAAGGAGTGAGTTTCACAGATCCCCCATCTATAGGCTAAGGAGTGCGTTTCACAGATCCCCCCATCTACAGGCTAAGGAGTGAGTTTCACAGATCCCCCCATCTACAGGCTAAGGAGTGAGTTTCACAGATCCCCCCATCTATAGGCTAAGGAGTGAGTTTCACAGATCCCCCATCTATAGGCTAAGGAGTGAGTTTCACAGATCCCCCCCATCTACAGGCTAAGGAGTGAGTTTCACAGATCCCCCATCTTCAGGCTAAGGAGTGAGTTTCACAGATCCCCCATCTACAGGCTAAGGAGTGAGTTTCACAGATCCCCCCCCATCTACAGGCTACAATCAGACACAAATGAATGGCAGAGATATGCTTGGCTATACTGTTTCCAGGTGGACAGGAGTAGTGAACGGCTGGCTCCATGACAACGCTGTATATTTTGGGAGGTCTTCTAAAAGGAGCTGTGAAGTTGACAGACTGACTGACAGGGCTGTCGCATGCTGCTCCTACAGACCTTTATCAGTAATAGCAGGGGTGATAGAATGGCGACACTTTTTTGGTTACTACATGATTCCATATGGGTGATTTCATAGTGTTGATGTCTTCACTATTATTCTACAATGTAGAAAATCGTAAAAACAAAAGAAAAACCCTTGAATCCGTTGCTTTGTCTAAACTTTTGACTGATTAAATTGGATAGTTATCATTTAGGCTAATAATATAACTCCAATCACTGTTTAAAAATGACAGTTCAATGCATGGCTGAGTGTGTAGAGGCCTGGACTGTAGGCCGTATCACATAGGTGTCTTCTTTCTTTGTATGGGGAAAAAAAACACATTTCATGCAATTCTACTACACTTTATATGACGGGAGAGATTAGCAGAATATTTTTTGGAATGGAACAAATGACAAGGTAGCCTACACTGCTGACACTGACAAACAGATCGATAAAAAAAACGACTGTGCCATTGAAATATAAAAGGCCTACGAGAAGGTGAAGACACTCATAGAATATGGCGTACATCTAAACCTGGAGGAGGAGATTATTGTTTCAAAAACTAACTTAAGTGGCACTGAGCCGACAATGACAAAGGGTGAATACGCTCAGTGCTGACTCACTGGGGAAAATGGCCGACGTTCTCCACTGGTGCCAATCAGATGTTTTTCGCTAAATTAAATTAATTGAGTATTTGGATAACTAAAAGACAGATTGTCATTTTATTTGCTCATCTTTACAGCAGTAGCTATTTCTTTTTCAAACAGTTTTTTCCCCCCGCGATTGAATTTTTTAAATATTGCAATATGCTTGGCTGGATCCCTCTACTACTTTTCACTGACAGTCGCAACTCAGCAATCATCTCTTTGGTATTTGCAGCACATGCTGCCCAAATTGCACCCACTGCCTTTCCTTTCCGACTGTAGGCAATACGATTTAAAACGATCCACAACTTATTATTTTGTAAGGGTAAAGCCAATGATTCTCTGTGGCTAAATCATGCTTCTAGTAGCCTATTTTGAATGATTTTATTTATTTTTGTATAGACAGGCATAGGTTAATTAGGATATTTCATTGAATCTACATAGGGAAATCTCGCCCTAGCTAGCCTTCGGGACGCGCCACCTACCAGCCTATGTCAATCAACTATCCCCCCATAGTAGAAAAGTTGACCTATCCAATTGGTCAGCTTGTCGAGGAAAGACATAGCCCAAACAGACTCTGGTACAGTTGTAGGACTATAGATCCCAAATTCATAAAACTTTATTAGCGCACAAGGCAGTAGGCTACGAGCCAATGCGCATTTGGCTACCGGACAATGAAAGAAAGCTGATAACCAATAGACCATGAGAGAAATAGACTACTGGTTTCAATGGTATATAGATGTCTGGCTAAAACAATAGACTACTGGTTTCAATGGTATATAGATGTCTGGCTAAAACAATAGACTACTGGTTTCAATGGCATATGGGGGTCTAAAACAATAGACTACTGGTTTCAATGGCATATGGGGGTCTAAAACAATAGACTACTGGTTTCAATGGCATATGGGGGTCTAAAACAATAGATTACTGGTTTCAATGGCATATGGGGGTCTAAAACAATAGACTACTGGTTTCAATGGCATATGGGGGTCTAAAACAATAGATTACTGGTTTCAATGGCATATGGGGGTCTAAAACAATAGACTACTGGTTTCAATGGCATATGGGGGTCTAAAACAATAGACTACTGGTTTCAATGGCATATGGGGGTCTAAAACAATAGGTTACTGGTTTCAATGGCATATGGGGGTCTAAAACAATAGATTACTGGTTTCAATGGCATATGGGGGTCTAAAACAATAGGTTACTGGTTTCAATGGCATATGGGGGTCTAAAACAATAGACTACTGGTTTCAATGGCATATGGGGGTCTAAAACAATAGACTACTGGTTTCAATGGTATATGGGGGTCTAAAACAATAGGTTACTGGTTTCAATGGCATATGGGGGTCTAAAACAATAGATTACTGGTTTCAATGGCATATGGGGGTCTAAAACAATAGACTACTGGTTTCAATGGCCTATGGGGGTCTAAAACAATAGATTACTGGTTTCAATGGCATATGGGGGTCTAAAACAATAGACTACTGGTTTCAATGGCCTATGGGGGTCTAAAACAATAGATTACTGGTTTCAATGGCCTATGGGGGTCTAAAACAATAGGCTACTGGTTTCAATGGCATATGGGGGTCTAAAACAATAGATTACTGGTTTCAATGGCATATGGGGGTCTAAAACAATAGACTACTGGTTTCAATGGCCTATGGGGGTCTAAAACAATAGGTCACTGGTTTCAATGGCCTATGGGGGTCTAAAACAATAGATTACTGGTTTCAATGGCATATGGGGGTCTAAAACAATAGGCTACTGGTTTCAATGGCATATGGGGGTCTAAAACAATAGGCTACTGGTTTCAATGGCATATGGGGGTCTAAAACAATAGACTACTGGTTTCAATGGCATATGGGGGTCTAAAACAATAGACTACTGGTTTCAATGGCATATGGGGGTCTAAAACAATAGGTTACTGGTTTCAATGGCATATGGGGGTCTAAAACAATAGATTACTGGTTTCAATGGCATATGGGGGTCTAAAACAATAGGTTACTGGTTTCAATGGCATATGGGGGTCTAAAACAATAGACTACTGGTTTCAATGGCATATGGGGGTCTAAAACAATAGACTACTGGTTTCAATGGTATATGGGGGTCTAAAACAATAGGTTACTGGTTTCAATGGCATATGGGGGTCTAAAACAATAGATTACTGGTTTCAATGGCATATGGGGGTCTAAAACAATAGACTACTGGTTTCAATGGCCTATGGGGGTCTAAAACAATAGATTACTGGTTTCAATGGCATATGGGGGTCTAAAACAATAGACTACTGGTTTCAATGGCCTATGGGGGTCTAAAACAATAGATTACTGGTTTCAATGGCCTATGGGGGTCTAAAACAATAGGCTACTGGTTTCAATGGCATATGGGGGTCTAAAACAATAGATTACTGGTTTCAATGGCATATGGGGGTCTAAAACAATAGACTACTGGTTTCAATGGCCTATGGGGGTCTAAAACAATAGGTCACTGGTTTCAATGGCCTATGGGGGTCTAAAACAATAGATTACTGGTTTCAATGGCATATGGGGGTCTAAAACAATAGGCTACTGGTTTCAATGGCATATGGGGGTCTAAAACAATAGGCTACTGGTTTCAATGGCATATGGGGGTCTAAAACAATAGACTACTGGTTTCAATGGCCTATGGGGGTCTAAAACAATAGGTCACTGGTTTCAATGGCATATGGGGGTCTAAAACAATAGATTACTGGTTTCAATGGCATATGGGGGTCTAAAACAATAGGTTACTGGTTTCACTGGCATATGGGGGTCTAAAACAATAGGCTACTGGTTTCAATGGCATATGGGGGTCTAAAACAATAGACTACTGGTTTCAATGGCCTATGGGGGTCTAAAACAATAGGTCACTGGTTTCAATGGCATATGGGGGTCTAAAACAATAGATTACTGGTTTCAATGGCATATGGGGGTCTAAAACAATAGGCTACTGGTTTCAATGGCATATAGAAGTCTTTATAAATCAATAACTTCCACACATATGATAAGAGGCTACTTTGAACCAAGGTAAAACATGTCTCATAATATTATGTTGTAAAAAAGTTCAGGTTTCAAACAATTAAGTAGCTATATATGTTTTCAATGTACGTACTGCCTCCAGCTCATCGCAATGTGGTGTGTGATGCGCTGACGAAGCCTACCTTCCGTTGCCTATGCATTTGAATGGCGAATGGGAAGCGCACATCAATTACCAGTTGAGAAATAAACATTTAGCCTCTTTAAAACCATGGTCAAAAAAACGTTTAACACTCGATTGCATTTAGAATTGTTGAGCAATGGTTGAGCTTATAAAAAGGCTCTGTATGATTTTATGTGTGATATATAAGATACATCATGAATATACATGCACCAATTTAATTCCGCTAAATTATGCAAATTAACTCATATACCGATAAGCATAACCGATCAAATGTATTTACATCAACTGACAATTCCATCAATAAATAGGCAAAAAAATCATGGGATCTTTTTTCCCCTTCTCCCAGACAATTGTCCGGGGGCCAACTTTATCGGCTTAATACGCCCAAAAGCTGGCTATTAACGACTAAAGGAAAGCCTTGTACGTACATATCCCAACCAGAAGCCATGGATTACAGGTAACATCTGCACTGAGCTAAAGGCCAGATCTGTCGCTTTCAAGGAGCGGGACACTAATCCGGACTCTTATAATAAATCTCGCTATGCCCTCCGATGAACCAACAAACAGGCAGAGTGTCAACACAGGACCAAGATCGAATCCTACTCCACTGGCTCGGACGCTCGTCGGATGTGGCAGGGATTGTAAACTATCACGGATTACAAAGAGAAACCCAGCTGCGAGCTATCCAGTGATGCGAGCCTACCAGAGGAGCTAAATACCTTCGATGCACACTTCGAGGCTAGTAACAGTGAACCATGCATGAGAGTACCAGCTGTTCCGGACGACTGTGTGATCACACTCTCCATAGCCGATGTGAGTAAGACCTTTAAACAGGTTAACATTCACAAGGCCGCAGGGCCAGACGGATTACCAGGACGTGTCCTCGCACCATGCACTGACTAGCTGGCAAGTGTCTTCACTGACATTTTCAACCTCTCCCTGTCTGAGTCTGTAATACCAACACGTTTTAAGCAGGCCACCATACTCCCTGTGCCCAAGAACGCCAATGTAACCTGCCTAAATTACTACCGACCCGTAGCACTCAAGTCTGTAGTCATGAAGTGCTTTGAAAGGCTGGTCATGGCTCACATCAACACCATTATCCCAGAAATCCTAGACCCACTCCAATTCACATACTGCCCCAACAGATCCACAGATGACACAATCTCTATTGCACTCCACACTGCCCTTTCCCACCTGGACAAAAGGAACACCTATGTGAGAATGCTATTCATTGACTACAGTTCAGAGTTCAACACCATAGTACCCTCAAAGCTCATCACTAAGCTAAGGACCCTGTGATTAAACACCTCCCTCTGCAACTGGATCCTGGACTTCCTGATGGGCCGTCCCCCCCCAGGTGGTGAGGTTATGCAAACAATACATCCGCCACGCTGACCCTCAACACGGGGGCCCCTCAGGGGTGAATGCTTAGTCCCTCATGTACTCCCTGTTCACCCACAACTGCGTGGCCAAGCACGATTCCAACACCATTATTAAGTTTGCAGAAAAAACACGACAGTGGTAGGCTTGATCACCGATGTCGACGAGACAGCCTACAGGGAGGAGGTTAGAGACCTGGCTGTGTGGTACCAGGACAACAACCTTTCCCTCAACATCAGCAAGACAAAGGATCTGATCGTGGACTACAGGGTACGGAGGGCCGAGCACGCCCCCATTCACATCGACGGCGCTGTAGTGGAGCGGGTCGAGAGTTTCAAGTTCCTCTGTGTCCACATCGAACTATCATGGTCCACACACATCAACACAGTCGTGAAGAGGGCATGACAACGCCTCTTCCCATCCTGGAGGCTGACTAGATTCAGCATGGGCCCTCAGATCCTCAAAAAGTTATACAGCTGCACCATTGAGAGCATCTTGACTGGCTGCATTACCGTCTGGTATGGCAACTGCTTTGCATTTGACTGCAAAGAGCTATAGGGCA
The DNA here is from genome assembly GCF_016432855.1 of Salvelinus namaycush. NCBI lineage: Eukaryota > Metazoa > Chordata > Actinopteri > Salmoniformes > Salmonidae > Salvelinus > Salvelinus namaycush. Next base: position 3,584,533 of record NC_052321.1, read on the forward strand.
GCGCGTACGGCCCAGTACATCAGTGGCTTCCTGCCACCCAGGACCTCTATACCAGGCGGTGTCAGAGAAAGGCCCTAAAAATGATCAAAGACTCCAGCCATAGACTGTATACTCCGCTACCGCACGGCAAGGAATAAATAAACGACCAGGCTACAGAAGGAGACAACAGATCTGGGACCCGGCTACAGAAGGAGACAACAGATCTGGGACCCGGCTACAGAAGGAGACAACAGATCTGGGACCCGGCTACAGAAGGAGACGACAGATCTGGGACCAGGCTACAGAAGGAGACGACAGATCTGGGACCAGGCTACAGAAGGAGACGACAGATCTGGGACCAGGCTACAGAAGGAGACAACAGATCTGGGACCAGGCTACAGAAGGAGACAACAGATCTGGGACCAGGCTACAGAAGGAGACAACAGATCTTGGACCAGGCTAGCAGAAAGGACAAGTCCCCCTAAAACTACTTCCTCTTCCTGCCCAGGCAAGAAAGCCCCTCAGGAGTGAGTCACAGATAGTTAAAACCATAAACCTCTCTCTCTCTCTCTCTCTCTCTCTCTGACAGGTTGTCTTCCCCTCAGGCAGGTTGAGGAACGTGTTGAGACAGACAGTGAAACGAATAACACCAAAACTAAACCCACCACCAGCTGCCCTCAGTTTCACTTGGCCGGGTCACTTGTATTTATATATATTTTTAACAATGCATTGATAGAAAACGGACCCAGCACTAAGCATTTCACAGTTAGTCTACACCTGTTTACAAAACGTGACAAATATTGTATAATTTTTTTGGGGGGGATTGTTAACGAAATTAGAGTTACATTCAGGTAGTCCCTTCATCCCTGTTTCCAAATATTATAATTTTTTTGTACCCCTTTTCCTCCCCCAATTGGTAGGTCAAATCTTGTCCCGTCGCTGCAACTCCTCTACGGACCCAGGAGAGGCGAAGGTGGAGGGTCATGCGTCCTCCGAAACACGACCCTGCCAAGCCGCACTGCTTCTTGACACAATGCTCGCTTAACCCGGAAGCCAGATGCACCAATGTGTTGGAGGAAACACCGTCCAGCTTCTGAAGTCAGAGCAGGACCTGGAGCCTTTATACATAGTCAGATATGGCTGTGTTTCAGACAGACAGAGAGACAGGCAGAGAGAGAGACAAACAGGCAGACAGAGAGAGAAACAAACACAGAGAAACAGAGAGAGAAACGGGCAGACAGAGAGAGGCCAGACAGCATGGCTGCTTCATATTTACTGTCTGTTTAGAGTGATTGGGCACATTCATCAGGTGGTGTAATCTACAGGATCAGTTAGGACAATGTGATTCCTATAGATCTGTGGCTGAGTGACTGTCTGGCTGAGTGACTGGCGGGCTGAGTGACAAACTGACTGACTGGCTGGCTGAGTGAGTGGCGGGCTGAGTGACAAACTGACTGACTGGCTGGCTGAGTGACTGGCAAGCTGAGAGACAAACTGACTGACTGGCTGGCTGACTGACTGGCTGGCTGAGTGACTGGCAAGCTGAGAGACAAACTGACTGACTGACTGGCTGAGTGACTGGCAAGCTGAGAGACAAACTGACTGACTGGCTGGCTGAGTGACTGGCAAGCTGAGAGACAAACTGACTGACTGACTGGCTGAGTGACAAACTGACTGGCTGAGTGACTGGCTGACTGAGTGACTGGCGGGCTGAGTGACAAACTGACTGACTGACTGGCTGAGTGACAAACTGACTGGCTGAGTGACTGGCAGGCTAACTGGCTTCTAGTTGACAGTCTTTAGATGGATGGGGAGAGAACGGCTGATTGAAAGAGAGAAAGGTGCTGGGAGGGATGAAGTCAGACATACTGTAACATCCGCAAAACAGACAAAGCAGGCCATCTAAGCTTGGGTGAAACAAATATAAGCTTAGGTTTACAAAATAAACCACGTCTTTAAGAGAACCACACACAACCATCTCACGGCAATGATTGTTGTTTTTACTTTACAAGAAGTGAATAATGGTAAGTGAGAAAATTACAGATGCACACATTTCATACCCCCAAGACATGCTAACATCTCACCATTACAATAACAGGGATGGTTAGCGTTTTATATCATACCCCCAAGACATGCTAACCACTCACCATTACAATAACAGGGATGGTTAGCATTTTATATCATACCCTCAAGACATGCTAACATCTCACCATTACAATAACAGGGGAGGTTAGCATTTTATATCATACCCTCAAGACATGCTAACATCTCACCATTACAATAACAGGGGAGGTTAGCATTTTATATCATACCCCCAAGACAAGCTACCCATTCACCATTACAATAACAGGGATGGTTAGCATTTTATATCATACCCCCAAGACATGCTAACATCTCACCATTACAATAACAGGGATGGTTAGCATTTTACATCATACCCCCAAGATATGCTAACATCTCACCATTACAATAACAGGGGAGGTTAGCATTTTATATCATACCCCAAAGATATGCTAACATCTCACCATTACAATAACAGGGATGGTTAGCATTTTATATCATACCCCCAAGACATGCTAACCTCTCACCATTACAATAACAGGGGAGGTTAGCATTTTTTGGGATGGTATGATATTTATGACTAACTTTCTCACTCGTCAGGATTATCCGTAATCATGGTAGCATCCACATTAATGTAGAAGTGTTTAGAAACCTATTTTTATTTACAATTATTTATTATTTACAAGTGATTCCAAAATGACACAATACGTCATTTACCATTCATTTTTATGTGGCCCCAAAATAAATCTGAAAGTGGTACCCACTTCACAAGCTTGAAGTAATCATTGTGTGCTAGGAATACGGGACCAAATACTAAACTTCACTACTTTAATACACATAAGTGAATTTGTCCCAATACTTTTAGTCCTTGAAATGGGGGGGGGGGGGGGGGGGGGACTATGTACAAAAAGTGCTGTAATTTCTAAAACGGTTCACCCAATATGGATGAAAATACCCTAAAATGAAAGCTGACACAGTCCTGCTCTTTAACCTCATAGTCATTGTATCATTTCAAATCAACAACACATGGGTCACTGTCCCAATACTGTTGATCAGTGTATGATCTGAATCTGACTGGAGGACAACAGGAGATGAACTAGAAGGATGCATTGGATCGCACTGTCACCATGTGTAGACGCATCAGTTATATTCAAAAGATGAGATACAACCACAGTACACACAACTATCAGAAAGACAGGATTTGGGGCCTGCGGTATAACATGCTTATTACCTGGATCATTTGTGATCGGATTAGAACACCATCCTATTCATTTAACACAGAGGCTGTCCTATTCATTTAACACAGAGGCTGTCCTATTCTTTAACACAGAGGCTGTCCTATTCATTTAACACAGAGGCTGTCCTATTATTTAACACAGAGGCTGTCCTATTCATTTAACACAGAGGCTGTCCTATTCATTTAACACAGAGGCTGTCCTATTCATTTAACACAGAGGCTGTCCTATTCTTTAACACAGAGGCTGTCCTATTCATTTAACACAGAGGCTGTCCTATTCATTTAACACAGAGGCTGTCCTATTCATTTAACACAGAGGCTGTCCTATTCTTTTAACACAGAGGCTGTCCTATTCTTTAACACAGAGGCTGTCCTATTCATTTAACACAGAGGCTGTCCTATTCTTTTAACACAGAGGCTGTCCTATTCTTTAACACAGAGGCTGTCCTATTCTTTTAACACAGAGGCTGTCCTATTCTTTAACACAGAGGCTGTCCTATTCATTTAACACAGAGGCTGTCCTATTCTTTTAACACAGAGGCTGTCCTATTCTTTTAACACAGAGGCTGTCCTATTCTTTAACACAGAGGCTGTCCTATTCTTTAACACAGAGGCTGTCCTATTCATTTAACACAGAGGCTGTCCTATTCATTTAACACAGAGGCTGTCCTATTCATTTAACACAGAGGCTGTCCTATTCATTAACACAGAGGCTGTCCTATTCATTTAACACAGAGGCTGTCCTATTCTTTAAACACAGAGGCTGTCCTATTCTTTAAACACAGAGGCTGTCCTATTCTTTAAACACAGAGGCTGTCCTATTCTTTAAACACAGAGGCTGTCCTATTCTTTAAACACAGAGGCTGTCCTATTCTTTAAACACAGAGGCTGTCCTATTCTTTAAACACAGAGGCTGTCCTATTCTTTAAACACAGAGGCTGTCCTATTCTTTAAACACAGAGGCTGTCCTATTCTTTAAACACAGAGGCTGTCCTATTCTTTAACACAGAGGCTGTCCTATTCATTTAACACAGAGGCTGTCCTATTCATTTAACACAGAGGCTGTCCTATTCATTTAACACAGAGGCTGTCCTATTCATTTAACACAGAGGCTGTCCTATTCTTTAAACACAGAGGCTGTCCTATTCTTTAAACACAGAGGCTGTCCTATTCTTTAAACACAGAGGCTGTCCTATTCTTTAAACACAGAGGCTGTCCTATTCTTTAAACACAGAGGCTGTCCTATTCTTTAAACACAGAGGCTGTCCTATTCTTTAAACACAGAGGCTGTCCTATTCTTTAAACACAGAGGCTGTCCTATTCTTTAAACACAGAGGCTGTCCTATTCTTTAACACAGAGGCTGTCCTATTCTTTAACACAGAGGCTGTCCTATTCTTTAACACAGAGGCTATCCTATTCTTTAACACAGAGGCTGTCCTATTCTTTAACACAGAGGCTATCCTATTCTTTAACACAGAGGCTATCCTATTCTTTAACACAGAGGCTGTGTTAAATGTTTTGCTTTGCCATTATGGGGTATGTGTAGATTGATGGGGGAAAAAACTATTTTAATCAATTTTAGAATACAGCTGTAATGTTACAAAATGTGGATAAAGTCAAGGTCTGAATTCATGTCCCAAAAATAGACCATTAATTTTCATTTGACACCTAATTTAATATGCTCCTATGAACTTCACATATTGGTGCTCATGGTCCTTTTACATGGAATTACCCAGAAACCCAGCTGGGCTACAAGTCTGTATGGTTAACAGGTTCAAATGAGAGCCAGCGAGAGGGGGAGGAAGAGAGAGGAAGATATAACTGCCACAAAGAGACAGACTGCACATGTCCTCTGGCTCAAAATGTTTCCCGCCTCGCAAGCTTCTATTAGGTTTTTGAAAATCAAGTTGTCTATTTAGAGAAGGGGAAACTACACTATGAGACAGCTGCAGAGAAGCTCACTGTTCTTTAGGACCAGATACACACTAATATATGAAGATATTAAAGAAATAGACGGGTTAGCTGACAACATCATGAAAATGATGTAATCGCTTCAAATGGAGGAGGCTGTGTGTTGTCATGATTCTGGATGGCCAGATACAATGTAAACCAGGTATTGCCCAAACTTCTTTGATGTCAGATCTACTTCCCCCCCATTTGCCAACCTGATGGAGATCTACCAGTCTCTAAATGAACCATCAAACGGTATGAAAAGCCATCACACCACTGAGTATGGACCTGTTGCTATGATACCTATTCGATACCCAAATATAACGTGGGACCAATAAATCGTTTTCCACAAATAAGTGCAACTCATTTCATTTCCTACCTTTTAGTGTGACTTTTGGTATTGGGTGGAGGCACGTCGTTTGTCATAGTCAGGGCTGTAAGCAGCTTGTTGCAAGTCTCTCACAAAGTGGTCATCAGTCATAGTAGATCTGTACTTGGACTTTATTATCTTCATGTGAGAAAATGTAGACTCACAGAGGTAGGTTGATCCAAAAGGAGCTGATAAGTTGAGAGCACAACTTCTTATGTTGAGATACTTCTCCTGTAGCAGTAGTTCCCAGAACTCTTCCTTCATCTCAGTGGTTGCCCTTGGATTTCAGCTGAATGTCATTTTGAAAGGTTGCCCTTGGATTTCAGCTGAATGTCATTTTGAAAGGTTGCCCTTGGATTTCAGCTGAATGTCATTTTGAAAGGTTACCCTTGGATTTCAGCTGAATGTCATTTTGAAAGGTTGACAATTTCAGTTTCTGCTATAGTTGTGTCCCAACTGAAAAAGTGGTTCCATTTTTGAAGGCAATGACTTCCACATTTATGTCTGTGCCAAAACGGAAAGCACATATAAGTGTCAACAGGCTCAAGTGATGCAAAGTCAGCGAAGCGACTGTCAAACTCAGATAAGATGCTCTGGACTTGCTCCCACGTAACGTCCACTGTCAAGCTGTGGCTGTATCCTTGTCTTGACGTTCAAGCTCTGAATGCATGTGTTGAAAGAAGTGCAGGTCCTTACGTTGCAGCTTTCTCGTGAGCAGTTGTAAACTCAGCAAAAAAAATAAACGTCCTCTCACTGTCAACTGCGTTTATTTTCAGCAAAATTAACACGTGTAAATATTTGTATGAACATAAGATTCAACAACTGAGACATAAACTGAACAAGTTCCACAGACATGTGACTAACAGAAATTGAATAATGTGTCCCTGAACAAAGGGGGGGGTCAAAATCAAAAGTAACAGTCAGTATCTAGTGTGGCCACCAGCTGCATTAAGTACTGCAGTGCATCTCCTCCTCATGGACTGCACCAGATTTTCCAGTTCTTGCTGTGAGATCTTACCCCACTCTTCCACCAAGGCACCTGCAAGTTCCCGGACATTTCTGGGGGGAATGGCCCTAGCCCTCACCCTCCGATCCAACAGGTCCCAGACGTGCTGAATGGGATTGAGATCCGGGCTCTTCGCTGGCCATGGCAGACCACTGACATTCCTATCTGGCAGGAAATCACGCACAGAGCGAGCAGTATGGCTGGTGGCATTGTCATACTGGAGGGTCATGTAACGCTCATTCCTTTGATGATAAACGCGAATCCGACCATCACCCCTGGTGAGACAAAACCACGACTTGTCAGTGAAGACTACTTTTTGCCAGTCCTGTCTGGTCCAGCAATGGTGGGTTTGTGCCCATAGGCGATGTTGTTGCCGGTGATGTCTGGTGAGGACCTGCCTTACAACAGGCCTACAAGCCCTCAGTCCAGCCTCTCTCAGCCTATTGCGGACAGTCTGAGCACTGATGGAGGGATTGTGGGTTCCTGGTGTAACTCGGGCAGTTGTTGTTGCCTTCCTGTACCTGTCCCGCAGGTGTGATGTTTGGATGTACCGATCCTGTGCAGGTGTTGTTACACGTGGTCTGCCACTGCGAGGACGATCAGCTGTCCGTCCGTCTCCCTGTAGCGCTGTCTTAGGCATCTCACAGCACGGACATTGCAATTTATTGCCCTGCAGTCTTCATGCCTTCTTGCAGCATGCCTAAGGCACGGGCATCTTTATTTTGGTGCTTTTCAGAGTCAGTAGAAAGACCTCTTAAGTGTCCTAAGTTCTCATAACTGTGACCTTAATTGCCTACCGTCTGTAAGCTGTTAGTGTCTTAAAAATAAAAAAAATAAAACAGTGCCATCTGGTTTGCTTAATACAAGGAATTTGAAATTATTTATACTTTTACTTTTGATACTTAAGTATATTTAAAACCAAATACTTTTACTCAAGTAGTATTTTACTGGGTGACCTTTCACTTATACTTAAATAACTTTCTGTTATGTATGACAATTGGGTACTTTTTCCACCACTGCAAATTGAGTACAGGAAATACCGAAATAATAAAAGTGCTGAAATGTGTTTTCGTTGAACTTGAATTGAACAGTATGAACCAATCAGAATGGAGAGACTCATTGAAATCACTTAGAATGTTTGCGTTGTCACCCTAGGATCACTCACTACTCATAAAGCACCCTAGGATCACTCACTACTCATAAAGCACCCTAGGATCACTCACTACCCATAAAGCACCCTGGGATCACTCACTACTCATAAAGCACCCTGGGGTCACTCACTACTCATAAAGCACCCTGGGGTCACTCACTACTCATAAAGCACCCTGGGGTCACTCACTACTCATAAAGCACCCTGGGATCACTCACTACTCATAAAGCACACTGGGATCACTCACTACTCAAAGCAAATGTAGAACTTGTATTATTCAAAAAGTAAAAATACCGTCATATACCGCCATACCATTCTTTTTTTTTTTTTTTTTTTAAATAGATAGTGATATAATATTTTGGCCCTAATGTAGACCAAGCATTACCCCATTAATGAGCTCCAAGTTACTTAGGCCTTGTTGTGATTCTGGATGGCCAGATACAATGTAGACCATCCAAGCATTACACCCATTAATGAGCTCCAAGTTACTTAGGCCTTGTGATTCTGGCCAGACAGCTACCAACAATAGCAAGAAGCTGTCATGTGGGGAATCTTATGCGGCTCGTTTCAGCTAGTTTCATTTTGTTCTTGATACCATGTCTTGCTGAGGTGCTTTGGCTGATGCCACATCTATGCTAATATGGCTAAAAATTCACTAGCTTGCTAACCAACAATTGTAACGATGCATTTGAGACAACACGTGTCCATTGTATTTACGTTTTCAATAAAACATTGGAGACTAAATATTTTACATGTCAATCTTAGCCACGTGTCAAACTCATTCCACGGAGGGCCGAGTGTCTGAGGGTCCCTTGTGCTTGGTTGATCAATTAAGGTCACTAATTAGTAAGTAACTCCCCTCACCTGGTTGTCTAGGTCTTAATTGAAAGGGAAAAAAACAACAGACACTAGGCCCGCCATTGAATGAGTTTGCCACCCCATGATCTAAGCCAACCCTGTCTGTTGTGCACGTGTCCGTTCTGTTACTAAACAACCAACCCAGCTATACTGAGCGTTTGGATGTGTCTTATTGAATTGGGATAAGCAAAGGATGGGGTACATTTGAGCTAGGCTAAACCTCAAAGTGCATCAGCTCCTTTTGCTTGCTCTCTACAGTGGACCTGGCTGGCAGCTACTGTAGGAAATGTGGATGTAAAACAATCTTGACTGAAGCACCGCTGCAAGAAGATGCCCTATTAGAACCAATAGGCCTATACACATTAATGATGTAAACTGTTGCGTCAAATCGCTAATCAAAATGTTTAGGAGGAGTGTGCGGTGAAGTTGCTTGTCATCTCGAAACTTCCTTAAAAAACACAGTTTTGAAACCTGTGACTTGAGAAACAGACACTAAACATGGACTCATGTTGCTTTTGCCTAGTAAATAACAGGCTAATCCATATTGTGAGAGGCTGAGGGATAGACGGTTTCTGACAAACCTTTTACACAAGGCAAATGCAGCATTACAAGGTAGTTAACGATTAAGAGCCATCCACTCAGTTCGGCTCTGATCTCAACTAAGGTTATTGGATGACGTAACTCTTGTTTCACTTTTACATTTAGGCCTGCATCTGTATTGAGGTTGGATGCGTAACAAAATAAGAGTCAAAACATTATCTTCTTGAAAACAAGGAAGGACCATCAGATTCTGCCTACAACATGTAGACATTTGACGCTCTGACTAAGAGCCAAGTTGCATATTTTTTGTTGGCCTATGTTAATGCAGTATAATTTACAGTGGGCAACATGTGTATACAATTATAATTAAATAAAAACAGTTGCTACAGACATGTCAGTAACTATTGCTTTCATCACCTCACCAACTAACCACGTTAAAGATGCTTCATATGGTTAATAAATTTACCTTTCGCAATGCTTGGACGAAGAGGCCTCGCCATTTGTGACTGTTCTCGTCACTTGAAAAGTCGTATATTTGTTGCGGCTGCATGGCTCCTTACGTTGCCGTGATCCGGGATGGATTGTCAGCATCGGCCCCGGGTAGTCCTTGTGGGTGGGTCAGTCAGTCCAGGCACGGTGGAAAAGTCAGCTTGAGGTAACTAAGATAATATAACACTAGCTAAACCGTACATCAAATCGAGCACGGTTTGGTAATGCTAACTAGAAAGAAAAAAACATGTATTACTGTTAGCGAGCTAATTTAAGTGCAAAGCCTATATAAGCTAATTAGCGATAACCTGCTAATCAAATTTTACAAAGTGCTAGCTAGCTAGGCTAGCAACTCACTTGTTCGCGGTCTCATTTACTAGCTAGTTAATATGCTAGCTCGCCTAGTGCGCTAGCTAATTAGTTAGCCAACTCAGGCTTTCCTTTCAAGCGTTTCTAGCTAGCGAGCTAGCTAATAAACCAATTGTTAGCTAGTTAGCTACGCTAACTGGCAAACTCTATGCTACTTTCGATAGTTAGCCTGGTAGATAAACAAATAAACATATAGCCAGCTAGTTAGCCATTTCAGTTAAATGTCACGGCTAAACGTATAATGTTACTACCTATACTGCCTATTGTAACTTAGGCTTAGCGCTATCACCTGGTAGCTAGCTAGCTAGAGAGAACACATCTGTATGCAAAGGCTGTCTATCATGGCCTTGGTGCACTGTGAGTTAGCTATGTTGTGGCACAAGACTATTCATTCAATTCCAAAGGAGTAAACTTTCTCCTGTGTTTACTTCAACAACCATCATATTTTCCGCGTCGGTTAATCGCGCACTTCAATAACAATCCCATTAGAATAGTCAGAGGCATGTTTATCCAGTGTCCAGTGGCACAGAAGCGTTTGTTGATGTGTTTTTGTTATCGTTGGAGATGTTCGTCCCTCAACTCCTAACTCAACGTCCGTGCGTGTCTGCCCGAATCTCGGCCAGTCACTTGTTCACTTTGCGTCCTGCGTAGACAGGCAGTGAGTTTGCGTAAGCACAGGGAGGGGAAAACCCACTTTTGTCCAGGGAAAGAGTGGGTGACCACAAGTTTGTGTACCTCATTTTATTTATAGTTAACAAAATAAGTATACCTTGCTAGTATCATTATTGCTTATGACAATAAAAGACAGCCTCAGATTTTTTGCATGATTTCAATTGATCCACCTTTTGAAATGAAGCAACTCAGAAACCGAAAATAACATTTTAAAAAAAATCATACTTCATGGGAACATATTTAACATATGACTATGTTTGAACAGTAGTCTGGCTGTAATAAAATAGGGCTTACATGATTTCCCTGTGAGTCAACAGTTTGGTTACTGTACTGTAAGATCCTGCCCCCATGTGGCTATAAAGTGACCTTGCTCACAAACTCAGTGAATGATTCGAGAAATAATATACACTTAGTGTACAAAACCATTAGGAACACCTTCCTAATATTGAGTTGCACCCCCTTTTGCCCTCAGGACAGCCTCAATTCGTCAGGGAATGGACTTCAAGGTGTCTGAAAGCATTCCACAGGGATGCTGGCCCATTATTGAATGTATGTTTGTTTATTCCATGTGTAACTCTGTTGTTGTTTGTGTCGCACTGCTTTGCTTTATTCTTGTCCAGGTCGCAGTTGTAAATGAGAACCTGTTCTCAACTGGCCTACCTGGTTAAATAAAGGTGAAATAATATATAAAATGTTGACTCCAACGCTTCCCACAGTTGTCAAGTTTGCTGGATGAGTGGGTGTCCTTTGGGTTCCATTTCTGCAATACAGTTGGGAAAAGGAAAAGGGGGGATACCTAGTCAGTTGTACAACTGAATGCTTTCAACTGAAATGTGTCTTCTGGCATTTAAACCCAACCCCTCTGAATCAGAGAGGTGCGGGAGTTGATAACAGTTGCTACGAAGCCAACCTTACTGAAGCATATATCACTCGTTGGCTGAACCCTTTGTGTTGGCACAGATTCACTACTCTCACAGGGATCCTCTCAGGAACCCTAACCCTTGACCCCATGCTCTACTTTCTTCACTGCCTCAGCATACGACACCTTCTGCACTCCTCTGACCACCTCCACCTGCCTCTCTCGCCCCGTACACTTCTGATCCCCAGCAACATGGGCACCCTTACAGTTGACATGACTTTTGTCAGCTAAAAACTCAAAAACGACTGACAGCGACTGCTGTTTCACCACCGGGTCTGCGAGGCACCAAACGGCAATCGCCACAAACACGTCAATTTCTCCACCTGCACACTTAATGCTACCTCAGAAATCACTATTTTCAATGTTGCTCTATTCCTAAACACAAAGCAAGAAAAAAGATCTTGACCCAAGTTGCGTGACACTTGAGTGCCCACTCCCTCTGTTCGGAAGAAACACAAACATCACAAATCCACAACAGGTTACCGTCACTGATTCAACTGCACCCAACTCCTTCCTCACCCACCCTGAAGCCACATATGGATCCGCCAAAAGGCAAGGATCCACTTTCTACAAAAATGAAACTCCTACTGGAACAGATTCTTCTTTATCATGCCCTTGGATGGCAGGACTCCGAGCTCTTTACCACACCTTCTCGCCCTCATTCACTTCCATTTCACCTCCAGAACTCCGTCTGGCGCGCGGCTCACTCTGCGCTTGACATGAATCTTCTTCGACACACCATGTCCATTTTTAGCACCATCTTCCTCAAATTCAAATCCAACCTCTTCTTCCCCCCATCCATTCCTCCCCCCCTCCAATACTCCTCCCTCCCCTCCATTCCTCCTCCCTCTATTCACCCTCAGAAATCCACCTTTGTTTCCCTGTCCCAATATTCCTCTTCTTCTGACATTGCTGGCCATCTTCAATACATGTCTCAAGGCTTAAAAATCCTTCTTTAACTTGCTCTGCCCCTTCATCTACACTGATTTAAGTGATTTTAACAGATGACATCAATAAGGGATATTCGTACAAGATTCCCAATATACTGCACCAATAATAATGTGAAAAGTAATTTATTTAAAATACATCGAATTTCTGTAAAACTTTTCTCTGGAGTTGTAGACACATCACAAATCTCAAAAGGAGAGAATTATAATTCGTAGACAAATTAATTAAACCGTTTCATATCATCTCAGTAAAACAGGCTAACAAAATTAAACAGTTTTTCAAAAACAATCACTGTCAAAGAATGTGACTGGCGGGTTCGATCCCAGGCTGTCACAACTGGCGGCAAAATGAAACATGGCAGTATTCTTACCGCAAAACTTTGATAAATATTTTCAGTTTATGATCAAATAAATGATTTTAAAACAGCATAAATCTGTGCGTTAAAAATGAAAAAAAAACAAATGGTGGCGAACACCAAGATTTTTTTTAGCACTACTGTACGTCATCATTATCCAAAACCAAAGTAATGAGAGGGATCACATGAGCATACAGGACCACAGTGGAGCAAGTCTTTAATCTAGAACATTCTGGTGAATGATTTGCATCATCTGTGCAACCAACTCATTTTTGTTTTCATCGGTGCATTCAACTACATTTCTAACGTTAAGGGTCGGTATAAAGCTATTTCTACGGAGATTCTCCATTTCATTTGCTTTTTAGTCCAAGATTAGGTTTAATCTGTGTCTGGAAAACTGGTCATCGGTAGCATGGACATGGGTTGAACGGCGGGAACCCGGTTACTGAGATTTACTGCCCAAAACCACTCATTTCCCCCCGGATAAATAACTGTAAGACCCCGATAAATTATAATACATTATTTATATGAACAGCATGCGGTGAAATGGAACTGTTTAAATTATATGCGATCTAAATCTAAATCTGTCTTCTCTACGGCCTCTGTCCCCACCCTGCACGTTGATGATTCATCATGCAGAGACAGCCCAGCTCAGTATGGAACGCAGTTCACAATGCACCTAGATCTATCATCCCCATCGTTTGAAAGAGGGATGGCGGTAGGCTAATAGCAGTTATTTATTCAGACCCATAACCATTCAATCTTCGTGAAGAGAAGTGAAAGCCGTCTGCATCTAATTCTAGTCCTATATTATTCAAGGATGTCATTAGAATGATTTAGGACACGAAACATTTCATTTAACCGTTGAAAGCGAGTTAAGGAATGAAGCAACAAAAGAGAGGACGTAGGCTAATACCATTAGGGGAAACATGAAAGCTACATATGCGTCAGCCTACTAATTATACAAATAGGCACTATTATATTTCAAAATTAAAATTAAATTCGCTAGCCTATACTTGTAACTTTGTAGGTCGCATGTGCTGCACCAGAATCACATGTTCCCTCTCCCTACTTTATCATGGTTCGAATGATGTACGTAATTCTAGTCCATATAATATAGTACAGTAATAGTTCACACTCAAAACAGATTAGCCTACTGGAGCTAGTTTCATTTATTTACCCAAGAGAGCATATTAGCTAGCTACATCTATAGCTCCATCTATGGGAATTTATGTTTTTCTGTCTGTGTAATGTGCAGCAGTCTAAATATCATATCTATTGGAAAACAGCACAATTATTTGGGATTGGGCTCATTAAATGTCGGGCCCATCAGGCTCAGGTAACATCAGGCTTGAATTTTCTTAATATTTTTGTTATTTTGTTTGTATTTTACCCCCAATTTCGTGATATCCAATTGCAATCTTGTCTCATCGCTGCAACTCTCCAACGAGCTCGGGAGAGGCGAAGGTCGAGTCATGAGTCCTCCGAAACATGACCCGCCAAGCTGTGCTTCTTAACACCCTCCCGCTTAACCCGGAAGCCAGCTGCACCAATGTGTCGGAGGAAACACCATTGCACTGACAACTGAAGTCAGCCTGCAGGCGCCCGGCCCCGTCACAAGGAGTCGCTAGATCGCGATGAGCCAAGTAAAGCCCCCCCGGTCAAACCTCTCCTAATCCGGACGACGCTGGGCCAATTGTGCGCCGCCCTATGGGACGCCGGATGTGACAGCCTGGGATCGAACCCGGGTCTGTAGTGACGCCTCAAGCACTGCGATGCAGTACCCTAGACCGCTGCGCCACTCAGGAGGCCCCAGGCTTGAATTTCGAAACCCCTGTTTTTGTTTTGTCATTATAAGGTATTGTGTGTAGATTGAGGGAAATAAGGCTGTAACCTAACAAAATGTGGTAAAAAAAAATCAAGGAGTCTGAATATTTTCCAAATGCACTTTACATGCTCCATTCAGTACATGCTGCTCACTGTACTCCATTCTGGCCTGACCACTTTGCTGTAGGGTTGCAAATTCCAGTAACTAACAAACCTCCCGAGGTTTCCAGAAATCCCTTGTTGGAATATTCCTGCAATTAGGAGGGACTAAGCAGATAATCCTGGAATCCCTGTTGGAATTTTCCTGCAATTAGGAGGGACTAAGCAGATAATCCTGGAATCCCTGTTGGAATTTTCCTGCAATTAGGAGGGACTAAGCAGATCATCCTGGAATCCCTGTTGGAATATTCCTGCAATTAGGAGGGACTAAGCAGATCATCCTGGAATCCTCCAACCTGGATTCCTGGAAAACCCGGGAATTTTGGACCCTTACTCTGCTGACGCAGATAGATGATGCTGGACCAGTGAGCAGTAGTAACAAATTGGATGGATCATTTCCTGGTGAAGTTTCCCCCTTTGGCGCAGATCCAGGATCAGCTTGAACACTCGCCCACTCCAAACTAACCCATTGGGTAAAATGCAGAACTGACCCGAGATCAGCATCTAGCATCATCACCGCTTCACTATATCACTAGATGACCTGTAGCTGGATCAGATGGATCAATGATGTTACTTCCTTCCCACTGGGGAAGTTTAGGTACGTCCCAAATGCCACCCTATTTCCCGTGGGCTCTGGTCAAAAGTAGTGCACAGAACTCAAAAGTAGGGAATAGGATGCCATTTGGTACGCAATCCGGAAGAGTGCCTCGAGTTTTTTTTTAGAGGCTGAAACGTCTCTCCACCTCGTCTGCTACCATCTCTGCTATGGCCAGGGAAGAGGTGGCGGCGGGCGAGGGAGCGTTGCGTACATGGAGGACCCTGCTGCCCACATCCCCGACACCAACGTCAAACACAAAGTCATCTACTAGGTTCCCATCGCGGTCCAGAGCCTGGGCCCTCACCCCTGATGGACCCCTGCAACAGACAAAAAACACACAACACTGTTACGTCATATTTCCACTATGGACTTGCTCCAGTGTTTCACCAAAAAGGCCTCAGACTTTGGTGTTTCCACAGCCCGGGCTCCAGTGACTCACTGGGCCATGATCTCAGTGGCATTTTTTTTCAGCTGGCATTTACATAATGACTAACTGTGAAACACGGGTTAACGCCTTCTCACAAAGAACTGTCTTGATGGTGCAAAGGTTGTTAATTCTGCTCTTCACAAGTCCTCAGTCTGCCCTACCTACAGTGCATTCAGAAAGTATTCAGACCCCGTTTCTTTTTCACATTGTTACGTTACAGCCTTATTCTAAAATTCATACCATTTCCCCCCCCCCTCGTCAATCTACACACAATACCTCATAACGACAAAGCGAAAACCGGTTTAGACATTTTTGCAAGTTCATTAAATATAAAAGCATACCTCATTTACATAAGTATTCAGACCTTTTGCTATGAGACTCAAAATTGAGCTGATCATCCTACAACTTGATTGGAGGTGGTAAATTCAATTGAATGGACATGATTTGGAAAGACACACACCTGTCTAATGTAAGATCCCACAGTTGACCGTGCATGTCAGAGCAAAAACCAAACCATGTTGTCGAAAGGAATTGTCCGTAGACCTCCGAAACAGGATTGTGTCGAGGAACAGATCTGGGGAAGGGACCAAAACATTTCTGCAGCATTAAAGGTCCCCAAGAACACAGTGGCCTCCATCATTCTTCAATGGAAGAAGTTTGGAACAACCAAGAGTCTTCCTAGAGCTGGCCGCCCGGCCAAACTGAGCAATCGGGTGAGAAGGGCATTGGTCAGGGAGGTGACCAAGAACCCGATGGTCACTCTGACAGAGCTCCAGAGTTCCTCTGTGGAGATGGGAGAACCTTCCAGAAGGAAAACCATCTCTGCAGCACTCCACCAATCAGGCCTTTATGGTAGAGTGGCCACTCCTCAGTAAAAGGCACATGACAGCCCGCTTGGAGTTGCCAAAAGGCACCTAAAGGACTATCAGACCATGAGAAACAAGATTCTCTGGTCTGATGAAACCAAGATTGAACACTTTGGCCCGAATGCCAAGCGTCACTTCTGGAGAAAACCTGGCACCATCCCTACGGTGAAGCATGGTGGTGGCACCATCCCTATGGTGAAGCATGGCGGTGGCACCATCCCTACGGTGAAGCATGGTGGTGGCAGCATCCCTACGGTGAAGCATGGCGGTGGCAGCATCATGCTGTGGGAATGTTTTTCAGCGTCAGGGAGTGGGAGACTAGTCAGGATTGAGGGAAAAATGAACGGAGCAAAGTACAGAGCGATCCTTGATCAAAAACCTGTTCCAGAGCGCTCAGGACCTCAGACTGGGGCTAATGTTCACCTTCCAACAGGACAACAATCCAAAGCACACAGCCAAGGAGTGGCTTTGGGACAAGTCTCTGAATCTCCTTGAGTGGCCCAGCCAGAGCCCGGACTAGAACCCGACCTGAAAATAGCTGTGCAGCGTCGCTCCTCATCCAACCTGACAGAGCTTGAGAGGATCTGCAGAGAAGAACGGGAGAAACTCTCCAAATACAGGTGTGCCAAGCTTGTAGCGTCAAACTCAAGTAGACTTGAGGCCGTAATCTCTGCCAAAGGTGCTTCAACAAAGTACTGAGTAAATGGTCTGAATACTTATTTAAATGTGATTTCAGTTTTTTATTTTTAATAAATTAGCAAAAATGTCTAAACCTGTTTTTGCTTTGTCATTATGGTGTATTGTGATGTCATTATGGTGTATTGTGATGTCATTATGGTGTAGTGTGATGTCATTATGGTGTAGTGTGATGTCATTATGGTGTATTGTGATGTCATTATGGTGTATTGTGTGTAGATTGATGAGGGGAAAATACAATTTAAATAAGGCTGTAACAAAATGTGGGAAAAGTCAAGGGGTCTGAATACTTTCCAAATGTACTGTAGATGGAAACGCAGATCCCCCCCCAAAAATAACACTATAGCTGACATTAACATATTCACTGGCAACACACTGGTTCTGTAATGGGAAAAAACCCATTTCTGTACAAAAGGCTGTGGATAAATGTTTATGTAAATCAGTTCATTCAATATTGGTCCTTCAAGCCGGATAGAAATAGCACAGAGAATCTTATCAAAAGCTGCAATATGTCACATTTTGGGCCACCAATGAAATTCACATAGAAATGTGAGTTATAGATCTGTCATTCATCGAAAGCAAGTCTAACAAGCGGTAGATCTGTTCTATGCGAGCAATTTTTTTATTTATTTATTTCTTAAATTAGTTTTTTTTGCATGTTTTACTTTTGGTTTTGTACACCAGCTTCAAAACATCTGAAAATACAATATTTTAGGTTATTTAAAATATATTTCACAGCGGTTTAGATGGTACAATGATTATCTAGTTCTTGTTTAGTCACACTGAAATTAGGCAAACTATTTGAATTTTAGCAACCAGGAAATGGCGACAAGATTTCTGCATATTGCACATTTTAAGTTCAAAATAAACCCCTAGCCTCTATGCACCACAACCCAGGCACTCCTTACGATTCGGGGCCATACATATTAAGTGTGTCAGAGTAGGAGTGATGATTTCCTAGCCACCGTGCTTCTACACCTGCATCGCTTGCTGTTTGTGGTTTTAGGCTGGGTTTCTGTACAGCACTTTGAGATATCAGCTGATGTAAGAAGGGCTTTATAAATAAATGTGATTGATTTAGGATCAGTTTTGCCTTTTCAATCACAATGATAAGGTAAAATGGACAGGAGGACCTGATTTTTCTAGATCAATTCTCCTACTCTGCAGCTTCTCAAATGTGGGCCTGTACAGTAGAATAGCAAAACTACAACTACCAATCTCATCACTGGTAGAATAATTGAAAATAGCAAAAGGCCAGATTGGTCATGACCCTCAGGGACTCCAAAGACCTGAAGATACAAGGTGCCATGATTTGAGGTCAGAACACAAAGGAAAATGGTTTGCCACCAATACCGTCAACCAGGCCGAGAGCAGACTGCAAGCACGGTGACATAGTGGGGAACATCTGCCAAGGGTCAAAGCTAACACCAACGAAAGGAGGCACCTGCTATAGCAGGAAGTCAGCAAAATGGAGGAGAAACAGAGTAGGGCCAAAGTAGTGTTTTGGGAGCCTGGACAAGGTGGGAAACAACAGAGAGGAATCTCTCTTGGGGTGAGCTGTAGAGGATGGGAGACTGCCAGAATCGAGTTCCTGATAAGATCTGTCTATGACATGCTCCCATCCCCCACTAACTTACATAGGTGGGGGCCTCACTGCCCTCTCGGGCAACAAACCTGGCACCATGGCATATGGTTTAACATCCTACACTTTCACCCTCTCCCAAGGACACTACAGATGGATTCATGACCAAGTTGATGGGAAACTGGACGACATCCTGGAGAAGGAACGGAGGAAAAAGACAACTCCTACCAACAAAAGGCCACTGCATCAACTTTGTCAGGCCTCAAGAAAACGGGAGCAGCCAGTTCCAGGAAGGACGGCATCCTGGAACAAGCCAGAACATGTGAGATGTGTGCTGACCTGAACAGACGGCTGAGCCCCCCCCCCCCTCCCCTGACATTGTTGGCAGCACTCTCCATCCAGACATCATCATATGGAAAGAGAAAAAGCTAGTGATGGTGGAATTCTACAGTGCCCTGGGAAGACAGGTACGAGGAGGCATACCAGCACAAGTAGGAGTATGCAATCCTGGCAGATGATGAGCGAGGCAAGGGATGAAGTGTCTGGATTTACCTAGTTGAAGTTGGCTTCCCTGCCCTATCAACATGGAGGCTACTTTCCGCTCTGGGCATCAAAGGGAAAAGACAGAAGATCTGTGGTTCAGTGCCTAGCAAGCACTGCTGAAAAGGCATCCTGCTGTTTGTGGTGGAAAATATCTGCACCAAGCTGGAAACCATCCACAGGCAGGCAGTGATTTGGCCAATCAGTGTGGACTCGCCATCTTGAGGACGTTCCAGGTTAGGAGTTGAAAAGGTCCAGTGATTAGGTGGCCCTGGCTGATGACGTTTGTGTATCACAAACAGTGTTTGATCGCTATCAGGTACTGAGATGCTTCATTACACCCAGCCCCTGGAATTAACATTCAGAATCCGTTGTACCTGAGTACGTCGCTTAGAGAGAGCTCTGGGATGAACTTCTTTAAGATCTTGACCTGAGCTCCGATGAACACCCCCCTGTACATCTCTCCAACACCATACACTAGGTTATTCATCACCAGCTTCTGCAGACCTCTGGAACACACACAGAGAGAGACATTTTACAGAGGAGAGAGATACATAGAGAAACAGCAGAGATACATGTCTGCTTCTATCATCCAGAGTCATTTATCAAGAGAAACAAGTCCAGAGGTTCCATGAAAATCTAAATGAACTTGGATACCAGTTGGATTTAGTCCTCATGGGGAAGCTCTCTCTACTAGATTGAAATGAAATGGCATGTAAAGGGGAAGCTCTCTCTACTAGATTGAAATGAAATGGCATGTAAAGGGGAAGCTCTCTACTAGATTTAAATGAAATGGCATGTAAAGGGGAAGCTCTCTACTAGATTGAAATGAAATGGCATGTAAAGGGGAAGCTCTCTAGTAGATTGAAATGGCATGTAAAGGGGAAGCTCTCTCTACTAGATTGAAATGAAATGGCATGTAAAGGGGAAGCTCTCTACTAGATTGAAATGGCATGTAAAGGGGAAGCTCTCTACTAGATTGAAATGAAATGGCATGTAAAAGGGGAACGATAAGTAAGAGAAGGTATTAAACCAACCTTCCAAATATGACACCTAAATGACATTGCTTCCTAACTTCTAAGTACTACACCTGAATGAGAGTGCTTCCTAACTTCTAAGTACTACACCTGAATGAGAGTGCATCTCCAAAGTCCCGGGCATCGAAGTCGTACAGCTTGTATCCCTCTCGTTTAAAAGCCAGGACGGCGTTGGGACCCAGCCAAACACTGCCGTCCATCCGCGGGGTGAAGTGGACCCCCAGGAAGGGGAACTTAGGGTCAGGAACCTACAGACATCCGTCTATCAGTACAACAACCAGAAACCTAAAGACACGTCTCTGTATCAGTGCATTTCTCTAACAGCACTTTAACTATCTGACATTCCTTGAATCCCAAAATCAACCTTAGCCTCTCTAACCGCCACTCGTGTAGACCAGTAAGAAAAATGTATGCACTCACTACTGTAAGTCGACTCTGGATATGAGCGTCTGCTAAATGACTAGAATGTAAATGTAAATCTTGTATACGTGTGATAGGCCAGGTAGCTATGCAATTGTGACAATGCTATCAGCCTATCTAATCCTTTCAGATCTAAGTGCCGTTAGGGGCTAAAGGTTGAGATACAAGGAGAAAATAGAGGACTTACAGGGTAGATGGTGTTCTATGGGACTTACAGGGTAGATGGTGTTCTATGGGACTTACAGGGTAGATGGTGTTCTAGAGGACTTACAGGGTAGATGGTGTTATATAGGACTTACAGGGTAGATGGTGTTATATAGGACTTACAGGGTAGATGGTGTTCTAGAGGACTTACAGGGTAGATGGTGTTCTAGAGGACTTACAGGGTAGATGGTGTTCTAGAGGACTTACAGGGTAGATGGTGTTCTAGAGGACTTACAGGGTAGATGGTGTTATATAGGACCTACAGGGTAGATGGTGTTCTATGGGACTTACAGGGTAGATGGTGTTCTATGGGACTTACAGGGTAGATGGTGTTCTAGAGGACTTATAGGGTAGATGGTGCTCTATGGGACTTACAGGGTAGATGGTGTTCTATGGGACTTACAGGGTAGATGGTGTTCTATGGGACTTACAGGGTAGATGGTCTTCTATGGGACTTACAGGGTAGATGGTCTTCTATGGGACTTACAGGGTAGATGGTGTTCTATGGGACTTACAGGGTAGATGGTGTTCTATGGGACTTACAGGGTATATGGTGTTATAGAGGACTTACAGGGTAGATGGTGTTATAGAGGACTTACAGGGTAGATGGTGTTCTATGGGACTTACAGGGTAGATGGTGTTCTAGAGGACTTATAGGGTAGATGGTCATCTAGAGGACTTACAGGGTAGATGGTGTTCTATGGGACTTACAGGGTAGATGGTGTTCTATGGGACTTACAGGGTAGATGGTGTTATAGAGGACTTACAGGGTAGATGGTGTTCTATGGGACTTACAGGGTAGATGGTGTTCTATGGGACTTACAGGGTAGATGGTGTTCTAGAGGACTTACAGGGTAGATGGTGTTCTAGAGGACTTACAGGGTAGATGGTGTTCTAGAGGACTTATAGGGTAGATGGTGTTCTAGAGGACTTATAGGGTAGATGGTGTTCTATGGGACTTACAGGGTAGATGGTGTTCTATGGGACTTACAGGGTAGATGGTGTTCTATGGGACTTACAGGGTAGATGGTGTTCTATGGGACTTACAGGGTAGATGGTCTTCTATGGGACTTACAGGGTAGATGGTCTTCTATGGGACTTACAGGGTAGATGGTCTTCTATGGGACTTACAGGGTAGATGGTCTTCTATGGGACTTACAGGGTAGATGGTCTTCTATGGGACTTACAGGGTAGATGGTGTTCTATGGGACTTACAGGGTAGATGGTCTTCTATGGGACTTACAGGGTAGATGGTCTTCTATGGGACTTACAGGGTAGATGGTCTTCTATGGGACTTACAGGGTAGATGGTCTTCTATGGGACTTACAGGGTAGATGGTGTTCTATGGGACTTACAGGGTAGATGGTGTTCTATGGGACTTACAGGGTAGATGGCGTTCTAGAGGACTTACAGGGTAGATGGCGTTCTAGAGGACTTACAGGGTAGATGGCGTTCTATGGGACTTACAGGGTAGATGGCGTTCTAGAGGACTTACAGGGTAGATGGTGTTCTAGAGGACTTACAGGGTAGATGGTGTTCTAGAGGACTTACAGGGTAGATGGTGTTCTAGAGGACTTACAGGGTAGATGGTGTTCTAGAGGACTTACAGGGTAGATGGTGTTCTATGGGACTTACAGGGTAGATGGTGTTCTATGGGACTTACAGGGTAGATGGTGTTCTATGGGACTTACAGGGTAGATGGTCTTCTATGGGACTTACAGGGTAGATGGTCTTCTATGGGACTTACAGGGTAGATGGTCTTCTATGGGACTTACAGGGTAGATGGTCTTCTATGGGACTTACAGGGTAGATGGTGTTCTATGGGACTTACAGGGTAGATGGCGTTCTATGGGACTTACAGGGTAGATGGCGTTCTAGAGGACTTACAGGGTAGATGGCGTTCTAGAGGACTTACAGGGTAGATGGCGTTCTAGAGGACTTACAGGGTATATGGCGTTCTATGGGACTTACAGGGTAGATGGCGTTCTAGAGGACTTACAGGGTAGATGGTGTTCTAGAGGACTTACAGGGTAGATGGTGTTCTAGAGGACTTACAGGGTAGATGGTGTTCTAGAGGACTTACAGGGTAGATGGTGTTCTATGGGACTTACAGGGTAGATGGTGTTCTAGAGGACTTACAGGGTAGATGGTGTTCTAGAGGACTTACAGGGTAGATGGTGTTCTAGAGGACTTACAGGGTAGATGGTGTTCTATGGGACTTACAGGGTAGATGGTGTTCTATGGGACTTACAGGGTAGATGGTGTTCTATGGGACTTACAGGGTAGATGGTGTTCTAGAGGACTTACAGGGTAGATGGTGTTCTAGAGGACTTACAGGGTAGATGGTGTTCTAGAGGACTTACAGGGTAGATGGTGTTCTATGGGACTTACAGGGTAGATGGTGTTCTAGAGGACTTACAGGGTAGATGGTGTTCTATAGGACTTACAGGGTAGATGGTGTTCTATGGGACTTACAGGGTAGATGGTGTTCTAGAGGACTTACAGGGTAGATGGTGTTCTAGAGGACTTACAGGGTAGATGGTGTTCTATGGGACTTACAGGGTAGATGGTGTTCTATGGGACGTACAGGGTAGATGGTGTTCTAGAGGACTTACAGGGTAGATGGTGTTCTATGGGACTTACAGGGTAGATGGAGTTATATGGGACTTACAGGGTAGATGGTGTTCTAGAGGACTTACAGGGTAGATGGTGTTCTAGAGGACTTACAGGGTAGATGGTGTTCTAGAGGACTTACAGGGTAGATGGTGTTCTATGGGACTTACAGGGTAGATGGTGTTCTATGGGACTTACAGGGTAGATGGTGTTATATGGGACTTACAGGGTAGATGGTGTTATATAGGACTTACAGGGTAGATGGTGTTCTAGAGGACTTACAGGGTAGATGGTGTTCTAGAGGACTTACAGGGTAGATGGTGTTCTAGAGGACTTACAGGGTAGATGGTGTTCTAGAGGACTTACAGGGTAGATGGTGTTCTAGAGGACTTACAGGGTAGATGGTGTTCTATGGGACTTACAGGGTAGATGGTGTTCTATGGGACTTACAGGGTAGATGGTGTTCTAGAGGACTTACAGGGTAGATGGTGTTCTAGAGGACTTACAGGGTAGATGGTGTTCTATGGGACTTACAGGGTAGATGGTGTTCTATGGGACTTACAGGGTAGATGGTGTTCTAGAGGACTTACAGGGTAGATGGTGTTCTAGAGGACTTACAGGGTAGATGGTGTTCTATGGGACTTACAGGGTAGATGGTGTTCTATGGGACTTACAGGGTAGATGGTGTTCTATGGGACTTACAGGGTAGATGGTGTTCTATGGGACTTACAGGGTAGATGGTGTTCTATGGGACTTACAGGGTAGATGGTGTTCTATGGGACTTACAGGGTAGATGGTGTTCTATGGGACTTACAGGGTAGATGGTGTTATATAGGACTTACAGGGTAGATGGTGTTATATAGGACTTACAGGGTAGATGGTGTTCTATGGGACTTACAGGGTAGATGGTCTTCTATGGGACTTACAGGGTAGATGGTGTTCTATGGGACTTACAGGGTAGATGGTGTTCTATGGGACTTACAGGGTAGATGGTGTTCTATGGGACTTACAGGGTAGATGGTGTTCTAGAGGACTTACAGGGTAGATGGTGTTCTAGAGGACTTACAGGGTAGATGGTGTTCTAGAGGACTTACAGGGTAGATGGTGTTCTAGAGGACTTACAGGGTAGATGGTGTTCTAGAGGACTTACAGGGTAGATGGTGTTCTAGAGGACTTACAGGGTAGATGGTGTTCTATGGGACTTACAGGGTAGATGGTGTTCTATGGGACTTACAGGGTAGATGGTGTTCTAGAGGACTTACAGGGTAGATGGTGTTCTATAGGACTTATAGGGTAGATGGTCTTCTATGGGACTTACAGGGTAGATGGTCTTCTATGGGACTTACAGGGTAGATGGTGTTCTAGAGGACTTACAGGGTAGATGGTGTTCTATGGGACTTACAGGGTAGATGGTGTTCTATGGGACTTACAGGGTAGATGGTGTTCTATGGGACTTACAGGGTAGATGGTGTTCTATGGGACTTACAGGGTAGATGGTGTTCTATGGGACTTACAGGGTAGATGGTGTTCTAGAGGACTTACAGGGTAGATGGTGTTCTCGAGGACTTACAGGGTAGATGGTGTTCTCGAGGACTTACAGGGTAGATGGTGTTCTCGAGGACTTACAGGGTAGATGGTGTTCTAGAGGACTTACAGGGTAGATGGTGTTCTAGAGGACTTACAGGGTAGATGGTGTTCTAGAGGACTTACAGGGTAGATGGTGTTCTATGGGACTTACAGGGTAGATGGTGTTCTATGGGACTTACAGGGTAGATGGTGTTCTAGAGGACTTACAGGGTAGATGGTGTTCTAGAGGACTTACAGGGTAGATGGTGTTCTAGAGGACTTACAGGGTAGATGGTGTTCTAGAGAACTTACAGGGTAGATGGTGTTCTATGGGACTTACAGGGTAGATGGTGTTCTATGGGACTTACAGGGTAGATGGTGTTCTAGAGAACTTACAGGGTAGATGGTGTTCTAGAGAACTTACAGGGTAGATGGTGTTCTAGAGAACTTACAGGGTAGATGGTGTTCTATGGGACTTACAGGGTAGATGGTGTTCTAGAGGACTTACAGGGTAGATGGTGTTCTAGAGGACTTACAGGGTAGATGGTGTTCTAGAGGACTTACAGGGTAGATGGTGTTCTAGAGGACTTACAGGGTAGATGGTGTTCTAGAGGACTTACAGGGTAGATGGTGTTCTAGAGGACTTACAGGGTAGATGGTGTTCTAGAGGACTTACAGGGTAGATGGTGTTCTAGAGGACTTACAGGGTAGATGGTGTTCTAGAGGACTTACAGGGTAGATGGTGTTCTATGGGACTTACAGGGTAGATGGTGTTCTATGGGACTTACAGGGTAGATGGTGTTCTAGGGGACTTACAGGGTAGATGGTGTTCTATGGGACTTACAGGGTAGATGGTGTTCTAGAGGACTTACAGGGTAGATGGTCTTCTATGGGACTTACAGGGTAGATGGTGTTCTATGGGACTTACAGGGTAGATGGTGTTCTATGGGACTTACAGGGTAGATGGTCTTCTATGGGACTTACAGGGTAGATGGTCTTCTATGGGACTTACAGGGTAGATGGTCTTCTATGGGACTTACAGGGTAGATGGTGTTCTATGGGACTTACAGGGTAGATGGTGTTCTATGGGACTTACAGGGTAGATGGTGTTCTAGAGGACTTACAGGGTAGATGGCGTTCTAGAGGACTTACAGGGTAGATGGCGTTCTATGGGACTTACAGGGTAGATGGTGTTCTAGAGGACTTACAGGGTAGATGGTGTTCTAGAGGACTTACAGGGTAGATGGTGTTCTAGAGGACTTACAGGGTAGATGGTGTTCTAGAGGACTTACAGGGTAGATGGTGTTCTATGGGACTTACAGGGTAGATGGTGTTCTATGGGACTTACAGGGTAGATGGTGTTCTATGGGACTTACAGGGTAGATGGTCTTCTATGGGACTTACAGGGTAGATGGTCTTCTATGGGACTTACAGGGTAGATGGTCTTCTATGGGACTTACAGGGTAGATGGTGTTCTATGGGACTTACAGGGTAGATGGTGTTCTATGGGACTTACAGGGTAGATGGCGTTCTATGGGACTTACAGGGTAGATGGCGTTCTAGAGGACTTACAGGGTAGATGGCGTTCTAGAGGACTTACAGGGTAGATGGCGTTCTAGAGGACTTACAGGGTATATGGCGTTCTATGGGACTTACAGGGTAGATGGTGTTCTAGAGGACTTACAGGGTAGATGGTGTTCTAGAGGACTTACAGGGTAGATGGTGTTCTAGAGGACTTACAGGGTAGATGGTGTTCTAGAGGACTTACAGGGTAGATGGTGTTCTAGAGGACTTACAGGGTAGATGGTGTTCTAGAGGACTTACAGGGTAGATGGTGTTCTAGAGGACTTACAGGGTAGATGGTGTTCTAGAGGACTTACAGGGTAGATGGTGTTCTAGAGGACTTACAGGGTAGATGGTGTTCTAGAGGACTTACAGGGTAGATGGTGTTCTAGAGGACTTACAGGGTAGATGGTGTTCTATGGGACTTACAGGGTAGATGGTGTTCTAGAGGACTTACAGGGTAGATGGTGTTCTAGAGGACTTACAGGGTAGATGGTGTTCTATAGGACTTATAGGGTAGATGGTCTTCTATGGGACTTACAGGGTAGATGGTCTTCTATGGGACTTACAGGGTAGATGGTGTTCTAGAGGACTTACAGGGTAGATGGTGTTCTATGGGACTTACAGGGTAGATGGTGTTCTATGGGACTTATAGGGTAGATGGTGTTCTAGAGGACTTACAGGGTAGATGGTGTTCTAGAGGACTTACAGGGTAGATGGTGTTCTAGAGGACTTACAGGGTAGATGGCGTTATATAGGACTTACAGGGTAGATGGCGTTATATAGGACTTACAGGGTAGATGGCGTTCTAGAGGACTTACAGGGTAGATGGCGTTCTAGAGGACTTACAGGGTAGATGGCGTTCTAGAGGACTTACAGGGTAGATGGCGTTATATAGGACTTACAGGGTAGATGGCGTTCTAGAGGACTTACAGGGTAGATGGCGTTCTAGAGGACTTACAGGGTAGATGGCGTTCTAGAGGACTTACAGGGTAGATGGCGTTCTAGAGGACTTACAGGGTAGATGGCGTTCTATGGGACTTACAGGGTAGATGGTGTTCTAGAGGACTTACAGGGTAGATGGTGTTCTATGGGACTTACAGGGTAGATGGTGTTCTATGGGACTTACAGGGTAGATGGTGTTCTATGGGACTTACAGGGTAGATGGTCTTCTATGGGACTTACAGGGTAGATGGTCTTCTATGGGACTTACAGGGTAGATGGTGTTCTATGGGACTTACAGGGTAGATGGTGTTCTATGGGACTTACAGGGTAGATGGTGTTATATAGGACTTACAGGGTAGATGGTGTTCTAGAGGACTTACAGGGTAGATGGTGTTCTAGAGGACTTACAGGGTAGATGGTGTTCTCGAGGACTTACAGGGTAGATGGTGTTCTAGAGGACTTACAGGGTAGATGGTGTTCTAGAGGACTTACAGGGTAGATGGTGTTCTATGGGACTTACAGGGTAGATGGTGTTCTAGAGGACTTACAGGGTAGATGGTGTTCTATGGGACTTACAGGGTAGATGGTGTTCTATGGGACTTACAGGGTAGATGGTGTTCTATGGGACTTACAGGGTAGATGGTGTTCTATGGGACTTACAGGGTAGATGGTGTTCTAGAGGACTTACAGGGTAGATGGTGTTCTAGAGGACTTACAGGGTAGATGGTGTTCTAGAGGACTTACAGGGTAGATGGTGTTCTATGGGACTTACAGGGTAGATGGTGTTCTAGAGGACTTACAGGGTAGATGGTGTTCTAGAGGACTTACAGGGTAGATGGTGTTCTATGGGACTTACAGGGTAGATGGTGTTCTATGGGACTTACAGGGTAGATGGTGTTCTATGGGACTTACAGGGTAGATGGTGTTCTATGGGACTTACAGGGTAGATGGTGTTCTATGGGACTTACAGGGTAGATGGTGTTCTATGGGACTTACAGGGTAGATGGTGTTCTATGGGACTTACAGGGTAGATGGTGTTCTATGGGACTTACAGGGTAGATGGTGTTCTAGAGGACGTACAGGGTAGATGGTGTTCTAGAGGACTTACAGGGTAGATGGTGTTCTCGAGGACTTACAGGGTAGATGGTGTTCTAGAGGACTTACAGGGTAGATGGAGTTATATAGGACTTACAGGGTAGATGGTGTTCTAGAGGACTTACAGGGTAGATGGTGTTCTATGGGACTTACAGGGTAGATGGTGTTCTATGGGACTTACAGGGTAGATGGTGTTCTATGGGACTTACAGGGTAGATGGTGTTCTATGGGACTTACAGGGTAGATGGTGTTCTAGAGGACGTACAGGGTAGATGGTGTTCTAGAGGACTTACAGGGTAGATGGTGTTCTCGAGGACTTACAGGGTAGATGGTGTTCTAGAGGACTTACAGGGTAGATGGAGTTATATAGGACTTACAGGGTAGATGGTGTTCTAGAGGACTTACAGGGTAGATGGTGTTCTATGGGACTTACAGGGTAGATGGTGTTCTATGGGACTTACAGGGTAGATGGTGTTCTATTGGACTTACAGGGTAGATGGTGTTCTAGAGGACTTACAGGGTAGATGGTGTTCTATGGGACTTACAGGGTAGATGGTGTTCTAGAGGACTTACAGGGTAGATGGTGTTCTAGAGGACTTACAGGGTAGATGGTGTTCTAGAGGACTTACAGGGTAGATGGTGTTCTATGGGATTTACAGGGTAGATGGTGTTCTATGGGACTTACAGGGTAGATGGTGTTCTAGAGGACGTACAGGGTAGATGGTGTTCTAGAGGACTTACAGGGTAGATGGTGTTCTCGAGGACTTACAGGGTAGATGGTGTTCTAGAGGACTTACAGGGTAGATGGAGTTATATAGGACTTACAGGGTAGATGGTGTTCTAGAGGACTTACAGGGTAGATGGTGTTCTATGGGACTTACAGGGTAGATGGTGTTCTATGGGACTTACAGGGTAGATGGTGTTCTATGGGACTTACAGGGTAGATGGTGTTCTATGGGACTTACAGGGTAGATGGTGTTCTAGAGGACGTACAGGGTAGATGGTGTTCTAGAGGACTTACAGGGTAGATGGTGTTCTCGAGGACTTACAGGGTAGATGGTGTTCTAGAGGACTTACAGGGTAGATGGAGTTATATAGGACTTACAGGGTAGATGGTGTTCTAGAGGACTTACAGGGTAGATGGTGTTCTATGGGACTTACAGGGTAGATGGTGTTCTATGGGACTTACAGGGTAGATGGTGTTCTATTGGACTTACAGGGTAGATGGTGTTCTAGAGGACTTACAGGGTAGATGGTGTTCTATGGGACTTACAGGGTAGATGGTGTTCTAGAGGACTTACAGGGTAGATGGTGTTCTAGAGGACTTACAGGGTAGATGGTGTTCTAGAGGACTTACAGGGTAGATGGTGTTCTATGGGATTTACAGGGTAGATGGTGTTCTATGGGACTTACAGGGTAGATGGTGTTCTATGGGACTTACAGGGTAGATGGTGTTCTAGAGAACTTACAGGGTAGATGGTGTTCTAGAGAACTTACAGGGTAGATGGTGTTCTATGGGACTTACAGGGTAGATGGTGTTCTAGAGGACTTACAGGGTAGATGGTGTTCTAGAGGACTTACAGGGTAGATGGTGTTCTATGGGACTTACAGGGTAGATGGTGTTCTATGGGACTTACAGGGTAGATGGTGTTCTAGAGGACTTACAGGGTAGATGGTGTTCTAGAGGACTTACAGGGTAGATGGTGTTCTAGAGGACTTATAGGGTAGATGGTGTTCTATGGGACTTACAGGGTAGATGGTGTTCTATGGGACTTACAGGGTAGATGGTCTTCTATGGGACTTACAGGGTAGATGGTGTTCTATGGGACTTACAGGGTAGATGGTGTTCTATGGGACTTACAGGGTAGATGGTGTTATATAGGACTTACAGGGTAGATGGTGTTCTAGAGGACTTACAGGGTAGATGGTGTTCTAGAGGACTTACAGGGTAGATGGTGTTCTAGAGGACTTACAGGGTAGATGGTGTTCTAGAGGACTTACAGGGTAGATGGTGTTCTAGAGGACTTACAGGGTAGATGGTGTTCTAGAGGACTTACAGGGTAGATGGTGTTCTAGAGGACTTACAGGGTAGTTGGTGTTCTATGGGACTTACAGGGTAGATGGTGTTCTAGAGGACTTACAGGGTAGATGGTGTTCTATGGGACTTACAGGGTAGATGGTGTTCTATGGGACTTACAGGGTAGATGGTGTTCTATGGGACTTACAGGGTAGATGGTGTTCTAGAGGACTTACAGGGTAGATGGTGTTCTAGAGGACTTACAGGGTAGATGGTGTTCTAGAGGACTTACAGGGTAGATGGTGTTCTATGGGACTTACAGGGTAGATGGTGTTCTAGAGGACTTACAGGGTAGATGGTGTTCTAGAGGACTTACAGGGTAGATGGTGTTCTAGAGGACTTACAGGGTAGATGGTGTTCTAGAGGACTTACAGGGTAGATGGTGTTCTAGAGGACTTACAGGGTAGATGGTGTTCTAGAGGACTTACAGGGTAGATGGTGTTCTATGGGACTTACAGGGTAGATGGTGTTCTAGAGGACTTACAGGGTAGATGGTGTTCTAGGGGACTTACAGGGTAGATGGTGTTCTATGGGACTTACAGGGTAGATGGTGTTCTATGGGACTTACAGGGTAGATGGTGTTCTAGAGGACTTACAGGGTAGATGGTGTTCTATGGGACTTACAGGGTAGATGGTGTTCTATGGGACTTACAGGGTAGATGGTGTTCTATGGGACTTACAGGGTAGATGGTGTTCTATTGGACTTACAGGGTAGATGGTGTTCTAGAGGACTTACAGGGTAGATGGTGTTCTAGAGGACTTACAGGGTAGATGGTGTTCTAGAGGACTTACAGGGTAGATGGTGTTCTAGAGGACTTACAGGGTAGATGGTGTTCTATGGGACTTACAGGGTAGATGGTGTTCTAGAGGACTTACAGGGTAGATGGTGTTCTATTGGACTTACAGGGTAGATGGTGTTCTATTGGACTTACAGGGTAGATGGTGTTCTATGGGACTTACAGGGTAGATGGTGTTCTAGAGGACTTACAGGGTAGATGGTGTTCTAGAGGACTTACAGGGTAGATGGTGTTCTATGGGACTTACAGGGTAGATGGTGTTCTAGAGGACTTACAGGGTAGATGGTGTTCTATGGGACTTACAGGCTAGATGGTGTTCTATGGGACTTACAGGGTAGATGGTGTTCTATGGGACTTACAGGGTAGATGTTTCCCCGGACCAGATAGTGCTTCTCAGGCTTCAGGACCAGGTAATCTCCTCTGAAGGGGACAATACGAGGGTCTGGACTGCAGCCAGAGATCTGAGCGAGGCGGTCAGAGTAGAGACCACCACAGGTCAGCACATACCGACACCTTACCTCCTTACCCTGAGGAGACCACACACACACACACACACACACACACACACACACACACACACACACACACGTTAGTTACAGCTGAAGAACAAACAAAGAAAGTTCTGATAGTCATTTTCCATGGCATTTTACTAATTTAGCACACACACACACACACACACACACACACACACACACACACACACACACACACACACACACACACACACACACCTACCTTTGAATCTCTGATAGCGATGGGATATTTCATTCCTGAAATGTTTTGAAGAAAGAAAAAATAAAACATTCACAAGTGCATCCCACCTTTCATCAAATCTATGAGTGTTCTGTGAGGTGAGGAAAGTATGGAACAGATACCGTCAGTGTTACCAGCGGGGCTTTCCTTCACCATGGCCATGTCACTAGCCTCATATTCAGTAACCACGGTCCCTCCCGCCTCCTGGAAGTCTTTTCCGTATGCCAGTGACACCAGCCTCCAGTCCACGATGCCAGTGTAGGGAGAGTCCAGGGCCAGCAGACCCTGGAAGGAAGAGTTTAACCATAAGCCGTTTACACTGATACTCTTACCTTGGGCTGTGTACCAAATGGCACCCTGTTCCCTATAAAGAGCAATACTTTTGACCAGGGAATATGACGTCATTTCCAAACCAGGCCATAAGTAGTGCTCTGTACAGGCAATAGGGTGTAATTTCAGACTCAACCTTGGACTTTCACTATGAAGCACCTTAGTAAAGAGACTTGAATGCCGTCTCGTTCACACTCTCCGCCCTTCTCCCTCACCCTGCAGTAGGTCTCTCTCTCTCTCTCCCTCACCCTGCAGTAGGTCTCTCTCTCTCTCTCCCTCACCCTGCAGTAGGTCTCTCTCCCTCACCCTGCAGTAGGTCTCTCTCTCCCTCACCCTGCAGTAGGTCTCTCTCTCTCTCTCCCTCACCCTGCAGTAGGTCTCTCTCCCTCACCCTGCAGTAGGTCTCTCTCTCCCTCACCCTGCAGTAGGTCTCTCTCCCTCACCCTGCAGTAGGTCTCTCTCCCTCACCCTGCAGTAGGTCTCTCTCTCCCTCACCCTGCAGTAGGTCTCTCTCCCTCACCCTGCAGTAGGTCTCTCTCTCCCTCACCCTGCAGTAGGTCTCTCTCTCTCTCTCGCTCTCACTCAGAAACGTCTAACACATCATTGTGATCTCTACAGCGCTGTTGGCTGGCCGTCATTGACCTTGCGTAGGCTTCAACACTGGTATACACTCATTTATAAGGCCATATTCAGCCATATTGGGTAAAATGCCATTTTATCTCTGTTCTTTTTTAGTCAGGTTGGTAAATAAATACCAATTACGGTCCCATTCTGATTTGCTTCTAACAGTACCAGGAATTAGAACAGGTCCTGGTAGAAATAGTTTTAGTTACTCAGCTCCGTGGTCCTGGAATTCTCTCCTGAACATTTTAAAATGTGATGATCTAGTTTCGTTGGAGTTTAAACACTTGATCGATGTATATATCATAGAAGAGTGTCATTGTTCTTAGGCCAGCTGTTTTTAGTCAAGATGTTTGTGTTTTTAATGTAATATGTCATTGTTGTACTGTATTGTGTGTTTATAGTTTTGTTTAATGTTGTGTTAGTGTATGTAAGTTGTTTTGTCTGAAACGTTGTTCCCCCTGCTGCTATTGGACCAGGTATCTCTTGGAAAAGAGATATTATCTCAATGAGAAAAAACCTGTATAAATAAAGGTAATTTTTTTTTTTTTTTTTTTAACTCCCACTGCAGTAGGGCTCTCTCTCTCTCTCTCTCTCTCTCTCACCCTGCAGTAGGGCTCTCTCCCTCTCTCACCCTGCAGTAGGGCTCTCTCCCTCTCTCACCCTGCAGTAGGGCTCTCTCTCTCTCTCACCCTGCAGTAGGGCTCTCTCTCTCTCTCTCACCCTGCAGTAGGGCTCTCTCTCTCTCTCACCCTGCAGTAGGGCTCTCTCTCTCTCTCTCACCCTGCAGTAGGGCTCTCTCTCTCTCTCTCACCCTGCAGTAGGGCTCTCTCCCTCTCTCACCCTGCAGTAGGGCTCTCTCCCTCTCTCACCCTGCAGTAGGGCTCTCTCCCTCTCTCACCCTGCAGTAGGGCTCTCTCTCTCACCCTGCAGTAGGGCTCTCACCCTGCAGTAGGGCTTTCTCTCACCCTGCAGTAGGGATCTCTCCCTCCCTGCAGTAGGGATCTCTCCCTCTCCCTCTCTCACCCTGCAGTAGGGATATCTCCCTCTCCCTCTCTCACCCTGCAGTAGGGCTCTCTCTCTCGGATCCCCTTGGCGTCTATCATGGTGAGGTCACGCACGTTGTTCTCCTGTCCTCGCTCGTACAGCGCTTTGAGCCTGGGAATCTCCTCTCGCTCCACAGCGACGATCAGCTGCCAACACACAGACAGGAACAGAAAATATGTTGTCATCAACTTTTTATTTATTTATCCAAGAACAACAAACACCACATAGGAGCCGGAATGAAGAGACAGGAAGAGACCGTATTATACAGGAAGAGACAGTATTATACAGGAAGAGACCGTATTATACAGGAAGAGACAGTATTATACAGGAAGAGACCGTATTATACAGGAAGAGACCGTATTATACAGGAAGAGACCGTATTATACAGGAAGAGACCGTATTATACAGGAAGAGACCGTATTATACAGTGATATACAGGAAGAGACAGTATTATACAGGAAGAGACCGTATTATACAGGAAGAGACCGTATTATACAGTGATATACAGGAAGAGACAGTATTATACAGGAAGAGACCGTATTATACAGTGATATACAGGAAGAGACCGTATTATACAGGAAGAGACCGTATTATACAGTGATATACAGGAAGAGACAGTATTATACAGGAAGAGACAGTATTATACAGGAAGAGACAGTATTATACAGGAAGAGACCGTATTATACAGTGATATACAGGAAGAGACAGTATTATACAGGAAGAGACCGTATTATACAGGAAGAGACAGTATTATACTTTTTTTTTTTTTTTTTTATGTTGCATTGTCATATACACCGGATAGATGCGGTGAAATGTGTTGTTTTACAGGGTCAGTAATAGTAGTACAGCGACCCCTGGAGCAAATTAGGGTTAAGTGCCTTACTCAAGGGCACATCGACAGATTTTTTTTTCATTTTGTCGTCTCTGGGTGTTCGAACCAGCGACCTTTCAGTTTCTGGCCCAACGCTCTAACCGCTAGGCAAGAAGCCACGACCCTGTAAACCAGTTATTGCAGGTAAATACAATGAAATTAGACCATGAATACAAATCGCACACCGAGCTACATCAACCCCCCCCCCCCCCCCCAATGATCTGATCAGCATTGACATACTCTCTGGATATACTGTAAACAGTATACCGGTTATGGTGAAACGTGTCACAAACTGTGAAACGATACTAGCAAATACTACGATTTTTTTATATTTATTTAACCTTACTATAACCTTTAACCAATGTTCAACCTTGAGGTTAGAAACCTCATTTTGCAAGGGGGGGACCTGGATAGAAGATCATACTAAATTCAGCTACAATGACAATATGTGCTTTAGGGGAAGAAAATACTTTGAGGTCCAGATCCAAGCGATACGTCTACTCATCAATATTTACTAAACCACAACAACAACAACATAAGGCCAAACCCAATGTGAATTAGACGTATTTGAGAGAACTCACCTTTCCACACCTCTTATAGGGGAGTCCTTTCTTGTCCAGGTATTCGTAGGCCATAGTGGCCCCTTTGCCACAGAGACGGGCCTTCAGAGACCCAGGGGTATAGTAAATCCCACTGTGGATCACACCACTGTTGTGGCCGCTTTGGTGGATGGCTGAGGACGGGACACAGAACAGTGTTAATTCCCCAATAAGGTTGTAGGGAAAAGATGAGCACAAAGAAGAACTGTGGTAATACCATAGAAAACGTGTTTGGCTGATGAGACCAGGACAGAGTGGCACAATAGAAACTTGTTTTCCTTGGGAAATGTTTTCCGTTTGGAACAGTGCAAAATAAAATTTGCAACGGTGTCCGACTAATGAATGCACCCCAGGCTAACATGAACGTCAAGTTAGTGACCCCTCCCTCCCTAACCACCACGTACCCAGGTCCTTCTCCTTCTCCAGCAGAATGAAGCTAAGCGTGGGGTGTCTGAGGATGAGCTCTCTGGCTGAAGCCAGGCCCACGATGCCTCCACCCACCACAGCCACATCATACGTACTGCAACACAAAGGCATGTCATCAGGGGTTCATTAGTAGTCATCGTTAAGGGACAGGTCAGGGTTCATTAGTAGTCATCGTTAAGGGACAGGTGAGGGTTCATTAGCAGTCATCGTTAAGGGACAGGTGACGGTTCATTAGTAGTCAGCATTAAGGGACAGGTGAGGGTTCATTAGCAGTCAGCATTAAGGGACAGGTCAGGGTTCATTAGTAGTCAGCATTAAGGGACAGGTGAGGGTTCATTAGTAGTCATCATTAAGGGACAGGTGAGGGTTCATTAGTAGTCATCATTAAGGGACAGGTCAGGGTTCATTAGTAGTCATCGTTAAGGGACAGGTGAGGGTTCATTAGCAGTCATCGTTAAGGGACAGGTTACGGTTCATTAGTAGTCAGCATTAAGGGACAGGTGAAGGTTCATTAGCAGTCAGCATTAAGGGACAGGTGAGGGTTCATTAGTAGTCAGCATTAAGGGACAGGTGAGGGTTCATTAGTAGTCATCATTAAGGGACAGGTGAGGGTTCATTAGTAGTCAGCATTAAGGGACAGGTGAGGGTTCATTAGTAGTCATCATTAAGGGACAGGTGAGGGTTCATTAGTAGTCATCATTAAGGGACAGGTGAGGGTTCATTAGTAGTCATCATTAAGGGACAGGTGAGGGTTCATTAGTAGTCATCATTAAGGGACAGGTGAGGGTTCATTAGCAGTCATCGTTAAGGGACAGGTCAGGGTTCATTAGTAGTCAGCATTAAGGGACAGGTGAGGGTTCATTAGTAGTCAGCATTAAGGGACAGGTGAGGGTTCATTAGTAGTCAGCATTAAGGGACAGGTGAGGGTTCATTAGTAGTCATCATTAAGGGACAGGTCAGGGTTCTTTAGTAGTCATCATTAAGGGACAGGTCAGGGTTCATTAGTAGTCATCATTAAGGGACAGGTGAGGGTTCATTAGTAGTCAGCATTAAGGGACAGGTGAGGGTTCATTAGTAGTCATCATTAAGGGACAGGTGAGGGTTCATTAGTAGTCAGCATTAAGGGACAGGTCAGGGTTCATTAGTAGTCAGCATTAAGGGACAGGTCAGGGTTCATTAGTAGTCAGCATTAAGGGACAGGTCAGGGTTCATTAGTAGTCAGCATTAAGGGACAGGTCAGGGTTCATTAGTAGTCAGCATTAAGGGACAGGTGAAGGTTCATTAGTAGTCATCGTTAAGGGACAGGTGAGGGTGCATTAGCAGTCATCATTAAGGGACAGGTAGGGGTTCATTAGTAGTCATCATTAAGGGACAGGTGAGGGTTCATTAGTAGTCATCATTAAGGGACAGGTGAGGGTTCATTAGTAGTCAGCATTAAGGGACAGGTCAGGGTTCATTAGTAGTCATCGTTAAGGGACAGGTCAGGGTTCATTAGTAGTCAGCATTAAGGGACAGGTCAGGGTTCATTAGTAGTCAGCATTAAGGGACAGGTCAGGGTTCATTAGTAGTCAGCATTAAGGGACAGGTCAGGGTTCATTAGTAGTCATCATTAAGGGACAGGTCAGGGTTCATTAGTAGTCAGCATTAAGGGACAGGTCAGGGTTCATTAGTAGTCATCCAGGACACTGCATTAGATCACTTTTAAATAGTTTCTACCATCAAGCCCACATCCTCATCTAATCCAGGAACTATCCAGTGAGAAACAGAATCCTTACCTAACAACAGAATAAAGTTCCAGAAAGAAGTCATCACTTCGTATTCATACTACTCAGACACTTTAAGTCACTTCAAGGTGACAGAACTTGTATTCCTGAACTTACAGATGCGAATACTAGTGATGTGGTTCCATGCTAATCAGGAGCTCCGTGGAGTGGACCCGTCGTATCAGGAAGTAAATGAGTTATTCATGGTAGCCATTGGAATCTCTGTAGAGTTGCTCTTTAACTTGTGACATTCCTGGGTTACTCATTATACTAATAAAGTCAGATTTAAAAATCAACAAATATGACATCAGTTTTTGTTTTTTTAAGGGTTAAAGGGGTACAAGACTGTGTACATATCTGGTTGTGTTGGTAACATCACTACATATCCCATTGAGCAGAGCGGAGAGAAGCTGCCCGTTGTCACAGTTCCAAGACCAGTCAGAAATGTCTAGCGAACCCTACGCCAAATGGATCTCCAAACTGACGCTGGATCCGCGTTAAGTAGCAAATGATATCCTTCGCCACCGTTGTCTTACGACACGACTATTCAACAAAACAATAAATAATAATATGTTTACTTCCAGCAAATTTCTTAGTTTACATGAGAGTATAACTAGTAAAAGGAGTTGAAGTTGAGGGTGCAGTATTTATGAAGTTTGACAATGAGGATGTAAACTAGCATAGTTCAGCTAGTTTAGCCAGGGAAAACGAGGAGCTTGGGGACTGGATATAGACAGGTGTACATGCACACTAGGTTCATTCAGGAGACAGATTGTAGTTTTTATGCCCTAATATCAGGAGTTGAGAGCGGAAAGTTCAATTCAGAGACTGAAATGAATACAAAATATTTAAGGAGAGCGAATCGATATCCAATCCTGAAATCAGCTGTAACTGTCAATAGTAAAACAAAGCTTATAACGATATTATTTAAAAAATACATTTGTCTCCCCAATTTTGATCTCGTCTCATCGCTGCAACTCCCCAACGAGCTCGGAAGGCGAAGGTCAAGTCATGCGTCCTCCGAAACATGATCCGCCAAAAACCGTGCTTTTTAACACCCACCCGCTTAACCCGGAAGCCAGCTGCACCGATGTGTCGGAGGAAACACCATTCACCTGACGACCGAGGTCAGCCTGCAGGCACCTGGCCTGCCACAAGGAGTCGCTAGAGCGTGAGGAGCCAAGTAAAGCCCACCGGCCAAACCTTACCCTAACCCGGACGACGCTGGGCCAATTGTGCACCACCCTATGGGACTCCCGATTATGGCCGATTGAGATAAAGCCCGGGATCGAACCAGGGTCTGTAGTGACGCCTCTAGCACTGCGATGTAGTGCCTTAGACCGCTGCGCCACTCTGGAGCCCATAACAAGGTTTGTTTAAAAAAAAGGTTTGTTTAAAAAAAAAAAAAAAAACTTATGGTGAAGTCGCTTCCGGACGCGGTAGACTCCTCCTCACCACTCAATTGAAGGCATCTTTACAAACATGGACCAGTTGCGCTCTGAGGCTGCTGATGTTGGTGGGATTTGGAGGATGATGGAGGCAACTGGGGAAAGAGCCTCAGATCCACTAAGTCCCTTCCACCAGGTGGCTGATGAGATATGTTGGCACGACTGCCATATTGCATCTCCATCCCAAAGCCCTTGCTTGGAAGTGTACTTCGCCAGACTGCCAAGAACCTTGCCCTCATCCAGGCCAAGGTGGCGAGACACGGTAGTGATGACACCATAGGCCTTGTTGATTTCTGCACCAGACAGGATGCTCTTGCCAGCATAGTTGGGGTCCAACATGTACGCTGCGGCGTGTATGGGCTTCAGGCAGAAGTCTTCACGCTTTTTGATGTATTTCAGAACTGCAGTTTCCTCTGTTTGGAGCAACAGTGAAGTGGGCAGGGCAGTATGGATTTCTTCTCTTACATCTGCAAGCAGAGTCTGAACATCAGACAGGATGGCATTGTCTCCCTCAATCTGTGCAATGGCTACTGCTATAGGTTTCAGAAGATTCAGGCTGCTTACCACTCTCTCACAAAATACATCATCCAGGAGGATCCTCTTGATGGGGCTGTCCATATCGGCAGACTGTGATGTGGCCATTTCTTGGAGAGACTCCTTCCCCTCCAGGAGACTGTCAAACATGATGACCCTTCATATACCTAACCATTTCCTTGGCTCTCTTGTAGACTGTATCCATTGTTTTCAGTGTCATGTCCTTGAAGAGCAGATTCAATGCATGAGCAGCACAGCCAATGGGTGTGATGTGAGGGTAGGACTCCTCCACTTTAGACCAAGCAGCCTTCATGTTCGCAGCATTGTCTGTCACCAGTGCAAATACCTTCTGTGGTCCAAGGTCATTGATGACTGCCTTCAGCTCATCTGCAATGTAGAGACCGGTGTCTGTTGTCCCTTGTGTCTGTGCTCTTGTAAAATACTGTTTGAGGGGTGGAGATGATGTAGGTAATTATTCCTTGCCCACTAACAATTGACCACCCATCAGAGATGACTGCAATACAGTCTGCTTTCTCTATGATTTGCTTGACCTTCACTTGAACTCTGTATCCAGCAAATGAGTAGATAAAGCATGTCTGGTTGGAGGGGTTTATGTAAAAAAAAATATTTATGTCATAAAATATATTCACTCCACCCAGTATTGTAATCAAAACTTACCAGAAAGCATGTAGCCCTTGGCTCAGACAGTGTAGTAGTGTGGGCTCAATAGCATCTCATTAGTGAGCAAGATCTTGAGAATCTGCTGTACATGTGATGGAAGAATGCACTGTACATGTGATGGAAGAATGCACTGTGCATGTGATGGAAGAATGCACTGTGCATGCAGAGGGTTGCATTGAATTGAATTCCATTGAATTGGGGATAGTTTAACCAAAATATGCCACAAGACCTAGAATTTCTTTGTGTATCCCACAAAAAAAGGTTCACTGTTAGAAGCTAACTTTTTTGATGAATTTAGGCAAAATCACCCAAATTCCAGGGCTTAACTTCCCACGGAAAAATTCCGACCCTAATTTTACTGCTGCATCAGTTACTTGATGTGGAATAGAGTTCCATGTAGTCATGGCTCTATGTAGTACTGTGTGCCTCTCAATGTCTGTTCTGGACTTGGGAACTGTGAAGAGACCTCTTGTGGCATGTCTTGTGGGGTATGCATGGGTGTCTGAGCTGTGTGGCAGTAGTTTAGACAGACAGCTCGGTGCATTCAACATGTCAATACCTCTCATAAATAAAAGTAGTGATGAAGTCAATCTCTCCTCCACTTTGAGCCAGGAGAGATTGACATGAATGTTATTAATATTAGCTCTCTGTCTACATCCAAGGGCCAGCCGTGCTGCCAATTGCAATTTCTGAGCCAATTGCAATTTTCCTAAGTCCTTTTTTTGTGGCACCTGACCACACGACTGAACAGTAGTCCAGGTGCCACAAAACTAGGGCCTGTAGGACCTGCCTTGTTGATAGTGTTGTTAAGAAGGCAGAGCATCACTTTATTATAGACAGACTTCTCCCTATCTTAGCTACTAGTGCATCAATATGTTTTGGCCATGACAGTTTACAATCTAGTGTTACTCCAAGCAGTTTAGTCATCTCAACTTGCTCAATTTCCTCATTATTTATTACAAGATTTAGTTGAGGTTTAGGGTTTAGTGAGTGTTTTGTTCCAAATACATTGCTTTTAGTTTTAGAAATATTTAGGACTAACTTATTCCTTGCCACCCACTCTGAAACGAACTGCAGCTCTTTGTTGAGTGTTGCAGTCATTTCAGTCGCTGTAGTAGCTGAAGTGTATAGTGTTGAGTCATCCTCATACATAGACACACTGGCTTTACTCAAAGTCAGAAAATCACATTGTATGATTTTTAAGTAATTCATTTGCATTTTATTGCATGACATAAGTATTTGATCACCTACCAACCAGTAAGAATTCCGGCTCTCACAGACCTGTTCGTTTTTCTTTAAGAAGCCCTCCTGTTCTCCACTCATTACCTGTATTAACTGCACCTGTTTGAACTCGTTACCTGTATAAAAGACACCTGTCCACACACTCAAACCTCTCCACAATGGCCAAGACCAGAGAGCTGTGTAAGGACATCAGGGATAAAATTGTAGACCTGCACAAGGCTGGGATGGGCTACAGGACAATAGGCAAGCAGCTTGGTGAGAAGGCAACAACTGTTGGCACAATTACTAGAAAATGGAAGAAGTTCAAGATGACGGTCAATCACCCTCGGTCTGGGGCTCCATGCAAGATCTCACCTCGTGGGGCATCAATGATCATAAAGAAGGTGAGGGATCAGCCCAGAACTACAAGGCAGGACCTGGTCAGTGACCTGAAGAGAGCTGGGACCACAGTCTCAAAGAAAGCCATTAGTAACACACTACGCCGTCATGGATTAAAATCCTGCAGCGCACGCAAGGTCCCCCTGCTCAAGCCAGCGCATATCCAGGCCCGTCTGAAGTTTGCCAATGACCATCTGGATGATCCAGAGGAGGAATGGGAGAAGGTCATGTGGTCTGATGAGACAAAAATAGAGCTTTTTGGTCTAAACTCCACTCGCCGTGTTTGGAGGAAGGAGAAGGATGAGTACAACCCCAAGAACACCATCCCAACTGTGAAGCATGGAGGTGAAAACATCATTCTTTGGGGATGCTTTTCTGCAAAGGGGACAGGATGACTGCACCGTATTGAGGGGAGGATGGATGGGGCCATGTATCGCGAGATCTTGGCCAACAACCTCCTTCCCTCAGTAAGAGCATTGAAGATGGGTCGTGGCTGGGTCTTCCAGCATGACAACGACCCGAAACACACAGCCAGGGCAACTAAGGAGTGGCTCCGTAAGAAGCATCTCAAGGTCCTGGAGTGGCCTAGCCAGTACCCAGACCTGAACCCAATAGAAAATCTTTGGAGGGAGCTGAAAGTCTGTATTGCCCAGCGACAGCCCCGAAACCTGAAGGATCTGGAGAAGGTCTGTATGGAGGAGTGGGACAAAATCCCTGCTGCAGTGTGTGCAAACCTGGTCAAGAACTACAGGAAACGTATGATCTCTAATTGCAAACAAAGGTTTCTGTACCAAATATTAAGTTCTGCTTTTCTGATGTATCAAATACTTATGTCATGCAATAAAATGCAAATTAATTACTTAAAAATCATACAATGTGATTTTCTGGATTTTTGTTTTAGATTCCGTCTCTCACAGTTGAAGTGTACCTATGATAAAAATTACAGACCTCTACATGCTTTGTAAGTAGGAAAACCTGCAAAATCGGCAGTGTATCAAATACTTGTTCTCCCCACTGTACATTGCTTTTAGTTTTCGAAATATTTAGGACTAACTTATTCCTTGTCACTCATTCTGAAACTAACTGCAGCTCTTTAAGTGTTGTAGTCATTTCAGTCGCTGTAGTAGCTGACGTGTATAGTGTTGAATCATCCGCATACATAGACACTCTGGCTTTGTTGTCAGTGGCGTGTTGTTAGTAAAGTTCCATAGTGTACACATCAACAATAAACTATCATGGTCCAAACACACCAAAACAGTCATGAAGAGGGCACAACAAAGCCTATTCCCTCTCAGGAAACTGAAAAGATTTGGCATGGGTCCTCAGATCCTCAAAAGGTTCTACAGCTGCACCATCGAGAGCATCCTGACTGGTTGCATCACCGCCTGGTGTGGCAACTGCTCGGCATCCGACCACGAGGCACTACAGAGGTTAGCGCGTACGGCCCAGTACATCACTGGGGCCAAGCTTCCTGCCATCCAGGACCTCTATACCAGGCGGTGTCAGAGGAAGGCCCTAAAGTCATATATACCCCCTGCATATTTTATTTGATATTTATAGCCTCACTATTGTTATTTTACTGCTGCTCTTTAATTATTTGTTACTTATCTATTTTTTTTTACTTGACACTTATTTTTCTTAAAACTGCATTGTTGGTTAAGGGCTTGAAAGTAAGCATTTCACTGTAAGGTCTACACTTGTATTCGGTGTATGTGACAAAAAACATTTGATTTTAATTGTTTGATTGTTAGTCTATATCAATTCCCCATTACATATATCACCAGTAGTACCAAGGTGACTGGGAATATGG
The DNA here is from genome assembly GCF_016432855.1 of Salvelinus namaycush. Taxonomy (NCBI): domain Eukaryota; kingdom Metazoa; phylum Chordata; class Actinopteri; order Salmoniformes; family Salmonidae; genus Salvelinus; species Salvelinus namaycush. The sequence goes on from NC_052321.1 coordinate 3,628,952, forward strand.
TTGAATACAAACAGTGGAGTTATTCCCTCCGTAAGGCAAAAAAAACATCAGTACAGAGACATAGTGGTGTCGCAATTCAACAGCTCACACACGAGACGTATGTGGCAGGGTCTACAGTCCCAAGGACTGTGGGCTCTCGTTCTCTGTGGCCGTCGTGAATAAGGCATTGTAAGCGAGTTAGCCCTCGCAAGGCTACCGGCCCAGACGGAATCCCTAGCCGCGTCCTCAGAACATACGCAGACCAGCTGGCTTGGAGTGTTTACGGACATATTCAATCTATCCCAGTCTACTGTCCCCACTTGCTTCAAGATGTCCACCATTGTTCCTGTACCCAAGAAAGCAAAGGTAACGGAACTAAATGACTATCGCCCCGTAGGACTCACTTCTGTCATCATAAAGTGCTTTGAGAGACTAGATAAGGATCATATCACCTCTACCTTACTACACCCTAGACCCACTTCAGCTTGATTACCGCCCCAATAGATCCACAGACGATGCACTGCACACTACCGGATCCCATCTGGACAAGAGGAATACCTATGTCAGAATGCTGTTCATTGACTATAGCTCAGCATTCAACACCATAGTACCCTCCAATCTCAACATTAAGCTCGGGGCCCTGGGTCTGAACCCCGCCCTGTGCAACTGGGTAACTGGACTTCCTGACGGGCCGCCCCCAGGGTGGTGAAGGTAGGAAACAACACCTCCACTTCGCTGATCCTCAACACAGAGGCCCCACAAGGGTGCGTGCTCAGCCCACTCCTGTACTCCCTGTTCACCCATGACTGCGTGGCCACGCACGCCTCCAACTCAATCATCAAGTTTGTAGACGACACAACAGTTGTAGGCTTCGATGGGGCCGCAGTGGAGAAGGTGGAAAGCTTCAAGTTCCTCGGCGTACACGTCACTGACAATTTGAAATGGTCCACCCACACAGACAGTGTGGTGAAGAAGGTGCAACAGAGCCTCTTCAACCTCAGGAGGCTGAAGAAATTCAGCTTGAGCCCTAAGACCCTCACAACCTTTTACAGATGAACAATTGAGAGCATCCTGTCGGGCTGTATCACCGCCTGGTACGGCAACTGCACCGCCCGCAATCGCACGTCCAATGGGTGGTGTGGTCTGCCCAACGCATCACCAGGGGCACACTGCCTGCCCCCCAGGACACCTACAGCACCCAGGGTCACAGGAAGGCCAAAAAGATTATCAAGGACAACAACCACCCGAGCCACGGCCTGTTCACCTGCGATCATCAAGAAAACGGTCAGTACAGGTGCATCAAAGCTGGGACGAGAGACTGAACAAAATCTTCTATCTCAAGGCCATCAGACTATTAAATGGCCATCACTAGCCGGTTACCACCCGGTTACTCAACCCTGCACATTAGAGGCTGCTGCCCTATATACATAGACATGGAATCACTGGTCACTTTAATAATGTTTACATACTGCTTTACTTATCTCATATGTATATACTGTATTCTATTCTACTGTATTCTAATCAATGCCACTCTGACATTGCTTGTCCTAATATTTATATATTTCTTAATTCCATTTTTACTTTTAGATTTGTGTGTATCGTTGTGAATTGTTAGATATTACTGCACTGTTGGAGCTAGGAACACAAGCATTTCGCTACACCGGCAATAACATTGCATGTGACCAATGACATTTTATTAGATTTGATGAAAACCATAACTAGCACGCAGATTGGTAGAAATTGTAAGAAATTGGCATTCAACATGAGAAAGGTTGTCGATTCCTCGTGTTGCCTATTACCGGCAACTTCAGGAGAGAAATGGCAGAATCTGCGAAAGCCAGCAGGAAGGAGCGGGAGGAGAATAGTTGGTTCAGGTTAATGTTTTTTTTCCCTTCTGGTTATTTAGATCTCTGGCGTCTTCCTGAGGCATTTGTCTTATTTCATCAAGACGTAAGAGTCAGACAAGCTCAATGCGTTTTGTTGATTTTATTAAAACACATAGGGTGTGTCTATCGATTGGTCGAAAGAACTGACGACTTTCGTTTGACCATGATGTTTTGTTGTTGTTGTAGACAACCCTACTGTTAGCAAAGGTGTCAGGAGCTCGCGAACATACCGGCTGTGCACATCAAGCCCAGATCATAGTCTCGTTAGTCAAGATCCATAAAGCCCACTAGCTGCCTAGGCTAGACAATTTGGTACTTTCCCACCTCTGCACACACACACTCACCCGTCTGTCTCCACTCACCTGTGTATTCTAGCTGTTCTGCAGGTCGTGGACTTTGGCACGGTTGCAAATAAAGCAGCCAATGACGCGCTGTTTAGTGTCCGTATCATTTCGACAGAGATTGAATAGCAACCTATACTAGCTTTGACAGTAACATCAATTGCCGTGCACACATATTGTGAGAATATGTTTTAATTAAACAGCAGTTGTCCACAAGGTTTCTCTTGCTATGGCAGTCATAATCAAATTCCTTGCTGATACGAAGCTCTGCCCCTTTGCCCCTTCACCCACTTTGAGGAGCCAATGGCAAGGCGCGTCTCTCCTACGTAAAGGGTTAAAGTTCAGAACACTGGAGACATGCTCGCAATGTAAATACACTAGTTAACTGACTGGTGAACGCAAGGTAAGTGAAGTATCAGTTAACAAATACAATCTCACACCTTGATTGCTTAGTCCTTTTTATGTTTTAAGCAAGTTGTTTTCTTTATTTGTGTCTTGTGTGGTACTGCGCAGTCTACGTCCATTGGTAACTGTCTGCAGCGTTATTAGCTAATGCCTTCTAACAAACAGTTTATCTAGGATTAATTTAGCTAATCTGTCTGGATCAACGCAACGTGCTTCATTGTTGAGACATCGTTCTAAATTAGTGTGTCGATTGTAACATTTTTGACAACGCATTTAAAAAGCCCATCAGTCTTACATGTTGAGGGGTGTCCTCTAATGTATCTTCAGGTCTGAAATACATTACACGGTATGAAGCTGCTGTCGCAGTAATATAATACTATGTAATGTCTTTCAGACCTAAAGATATGAGGCTGCTGTCGCAGTAATATAATACTATGTAATGTCTTTCAGACCTAAAGATATGAGGCTGCTGTCGCAGTAATATAATACTATGTAATGTCTTTCAGACCTAAAGATATGAGGCTGCTGTCGCAGTTATAGAATACTATGTAATGTCTTTCAGACCTAAAGATATGAGGCTGCTGTCGCAGTAATATAATACTATGTAATGTCTTTCAGACCTAAAGATATGAGGCTGCTGTCGCAGTAATATAATACTATGTAATGTCTTTCAGACCTAAAGATGAGGCTGCTGTCGCAGTAATATAATACTATGTAATGTCTTTCAGACCTGAAGATATGAGGCTGCTGTTGCAGTTATAGAATACTATGTAATGTCTTTCAGACCTAAAGATATGAGGCTGCTGTCGCAGTAATATAATACTATGTAATGTCTTTCAGACCTGAAGATATGAGGCTGCTGTCGCAGTAATATAATACTATGTAATGTCTTTCAGACCTGAAGATATGAGGCTGCTGTTGCAGTTATAGAATACTATGTAATGTCTTTCAGACCTAAAGATATGAGGCTGCTGTTGCAGTTATAGAATACTATGTAATGTCTTTCAGACCTAAAGATATGAGGCTGCTGTCGCAGTTATAGAATACTATGTAATGTCTTTCAGACCTAAAGATATGAGGCTGCTGTCGCAGTAATATAATACTATGTAATGTCTTTCAGACCTGAAGATATGAGGCTGCTGTCGCAGTTATAGAATACTATGTAATGTCTTTCAGACCTAAAGATATGAGGCTGCTGTCCAAGGCAGCACTGCAGACCGTTCTCTCCTCACAGAAAACTCTGTCACTTGAGGGCAGCAGACCGTTCTGGGGATGGCTCAATGCTGTCTTCAACAAGTGAGTGACACAATCATCAGTCCTGATCAACAGCATCTAATACTAGATTTTAGCTTACAGAATACATTACATTTGACATATTAGCAGACACTCTTATCCAGAGTGACTTATTAGTGATAGATGAATCATGTACTAATAGCTGTATTGTGGTCCACAGACTGAGGTAGGAATGACTATATTCTTTATGTATTTGGAATAATGTATTACTAGTAATTGTATTCTTGTCACCAGAGTAGACTATGAGCGTATCAAGGCAGTGGGCCCAGACCGTGCTGCCGCAGAGTGGCTGACGAGGTGCGGTGCCAAGGTGAGGTTCCAAGGGTTCGACCGCTGGCAACACGACTACAACGGCCTGCCCACTGGCCCTCTGGGACGATACAAGATCCAGGGCATCGACGCCACAGACTCTTGCATCATGTACAAAGGCTTCGATCACCTGGGTACGTTTTCCAATGCAGCCTTCCAATCTCCAAAAACCTTTTTTGGTGTTAGTGTCTCGCTAGCCTCGACGGTGAGGTGAAACCCTGTGGCAGAGGTCTCACTGTTCTCAGAACCAGATATCGTGATTACGCTGGGCAGCTACTCAATTTGTGTTTACAGTTTGACACAAGACACTAGTGTCTGTTCTAGTGACTTTGACTAAATACAAATCAATTTATTAAAAGACGGTCTTCTATTATCAATTATTCACTTTTAATTTAAGCATTGCATGCCCTGGTGGGGGGGTGAATAGAATGCTGTCATTTGGTATTTTTAACAAGAAAAAGATTTCAGTTCCATATGGTTGGCTTTAATAATGTTCAGCTAATCCCATACAATCCGACACCTGGGCGTGTTAGGAGAAAGTGAGAGGTGAGGGTGAAAGTTAGTGTCGTCCAGACTGTTTACCTAGTGAGTGACGCAGGAGAGCAGGATGTTTTACACCAGGAAGCGAGACTGAGAACACTGTCTGTCACCCTGCCCGGCACCCTGCCCGGCCTGGTCTGGCATGCTTAACACTGGGCTCAGAGAAACCTCTATAGAGCCCTCTATAGCCTGGTCGCAGATCTTTGTGCTGTATTGCAACATCCTGTGACTTGTTGTCATGGCAATTTTTAAAATTTTTAATATAACTAGGCAAGTCAGTTAAGAACAAATTCGTATTTACCATGACGGCCTAGGAACAGTGTGTTAACTGCCTTGTTCAGGGGCAAAACGACAGATTTTTACCTTGTCAGCTCGGGTATTCGATCTAGCAATCTTTCGGTTACTGGCCCAACACTCTAACCACTAGGCTTCCTGCCGCCCCAAAATGACCATAAGAGTTGGCAAAATCACAATCCGATCTGGGACCAAGCTGCTAAAATTAAAAGTATGTTAAATTCAATGTTTCCCCTCCTAGATGGACTAGAGCATGTAGAAGAGCTGAAACTCAACAAGAGTATGTACATAGAGGATGCCTGCTTAGAGAGAATAAGCACCATAGAGAACCTACAGGCCAGCCTGTACAAGATGGAGGTGGTCTCCTGTGGGAACGTGACTGACAAGGGTATCATCGCCCTGCATAAACTCAGGTGGGTCGGCTACTGTGCCTGGGAACATCATTATGGAAGTTGGACTGTACTATATGCCAACGAGTTAAATAAAAAAAATCTGTGGATATTGATCCCCTGAAGCTACATACTATAGAAACAAACAACAAGGTGGGGTTATAGTGGAGGCTGTTTTCATGTTGATGTTCCGGCACAAGGCTTCAGTCTCCATGATGACTTGACTATATTAGTGTGTGTATATTAAGTTTGACAATCTCCCAGGAGTCTAGAACATCTGTACCTCAGTGACCTGCCAGGAGTGGTGGAGAAGGAGAAGACCGTGGAGAGACTCCAGACAGCTCTACCTGGGCTGGACATAGAGCTGGATCTGGTCTGACAGACTGAGGATGAACCCACAACCACAGGCTGTGACTTGACAGACACAGAGGAACAGTCCGGCACAGCGGGTCGCGTCGTGATGACCAGATGATGCACGTTGTTTTGCAACAAATTAGAATTGCTGTTTTGGTCCCTTTTTACCTTCTCCCGTTTGGTTTCTAGTGAATACGACCTTGGTCCCAGATCTGTTAGTGCTGTCTTGCCATGGGCCAGCTCTCTATGGCCTACGGTCATTAGCATGACCATAGGAGTTGGCAAGATGGCACAAACACATCTAGGACCAGGCTAGTGGGACACGGGACAAATTAGATTACTATCGCAACATGTTTTCAACTGTATTGATATTGACTGAAACGCAAGTATGACAGGAATTGTTTTCCTTAATGTTTATTAAATATGACTCCATTAAAAAGGTACAGACTGTAAACAAGGCTGTGGATTTCATTGAATTGATTCATTAGATTAGAAATTATTTATCATTTGTAACATGTCCAAGAGTAGACGCCTATAGAAGTCCTTAGCTCCGGTCGTCTGACAGCAGTGTATTTGATGAATCATTACTATGTTTAAATTTAAATGTCTTAGGGCTCTATTCAATCCGTAAGGTGGGATTTAAATTCAAAAGGCAATGTTCCCGCGGCGACTGCATACACAGTCACCGCTGCCGATGTCAGCTCGATCAAACTACATTTATACTGAACAAAAATATAAACGCAATTTTAAATTTTTTTAGTCACAGTTCATATGAGGAAATCAGTCAATTGAAATAAATTCATTAGACGCTAATCTATAGATTTCACATGACTGGGAATACAGATGTGGTCACCGACACCGTTAATTTTAAAGGTAGGAGATTGGGTCAGAACTGGTGTGGCCACCATTTGCCTCATGCTGCGCAACACATCTCCTTCACAGAGTTGATCAGGATGTTGCCTGTGGAATGTTGTCCCACTCCTCAATGTCTGTGTGAAGTTGCTGGATATTGGCGGGAACTGGAACACGCCTATCCAGAGCTTCCCAAACATGCTGCGTAGATGACATGTTTGGTGAGTATGCAGGCCATGGAAGAACTGGGACATTTTCAGCTTCCAGGAATTGTGTACAGATCCTTGTGACACACAGCCGTGCATTATCATGCTGAAACATGGGGGCGGATGACTGGTACGACAATGGGCCTCAGGCTCTTGTCACGGTATCTGTGTATTCACATTGCCATTGATAAAATGCAATTTTGTTCATAGCTTATGCCTGCCCATGGGGCACAACGTTGACACTCGCCCAGCCAAATTCTCTAAAACGACGGAGGTAGCTTATGTTAAAGAAATTAACATTCAATTCTCTGGCGGGCATGCCAATTGCACACTCCCTCAACTTGAGACATCTGTGGCAAATCTTTAGTGGCCTTTTGTTCTCCCCAGCACAAGGTGCACCGATCCTGCTGTTTAATCAGCTCCTTGATATGCCACACCTGTCTGGATTATCTTGGCAAAGGGGAAATACTCACTAACAGGGATGTAAACAAATTTGTGCCCAAACTCTGAGAGAAATAAGCTTTTTGTGCGTATGGAGCATTTCTGGGATCTTTTATTTCAGCTCATGAAACATGGGACCAACACTTTACATGTATATTTTTGTTCCGTGCACATCGCTTCAGAGATCTAGACTGAATAGAACCCTTACGGTATTTAATCCACAAAGCTACGCTGATCTGATCATTTCAGACAATTTCTGTCCAATAAAATAAAGCCGAGCTGACCTTTCACCTTCTGTTACATTTCTTCTTCTCTTTACAAATGACTCAAACCTACTTCTGAGAAAATCAATATTTTAACAAAACACAAATAACATTTGGCAAAACCAGTCAAGGCAGTAGGGTATGGTGCTCCCTCCGTTCTACACGAGTATCTGGCTGTGTTCCCAGGTTGACTACATTGCAGACGCCTGCCAGATCTCACAATGTCTGGATAGGTATTTTACGTATCAGATCAACCACATATGTTATAGCCAGGCCGGCACCGTGCAACGTAGTCTGCCTGGAAGACAACCTCAATCTACCAGCTGAGCACTAGGCTGCTCCTTGTCAACATTATATAGATATACAAAATACGCCTTCAATGGAGGCAACCACCACATAATAAAATTGTCTTTCAGTAGAAAAAAAAAAGTTGACAGTGCATAGAATGACATCACAAGGACTTCTCCCTGTCCTTCCACGTTGTGATTCACTTCCTGGTTCCTGAGCTGACCAGAATATTGCCGTGTTTACATGCTAGTCGGAACTAGAAAACTCAGAAATGTCCCACTTGTTGATTCGTTGTACGCGACACGTCTATAACTACAACCAGGAAATGTCAGTTTCCTAGTTCTGACTAGCACCGTGAACACGGTATATGTTGATGAATGTGCGACTGGACCATTCAAATCCAAAATGGTGGATTTAGATGTCAGGGAAGTGGTAGTTGGATTTCTGATCCAAAATGGTGGATTTAGATGTCAGGGAAGTGGTAGTTGAATTTCTGATCCAAAATGGTGGGTTTAGATGTCAGGGAAGTGGTTGTTGAATTTCTGATCCAAAATGGTGGATTTAGATGTCAGGGAAGTGGTAGTTGAATTTCTGATCCAAAATGGTGGATTTAGATGTTAGGGAAGTGGTAGTTGAATTTCCTCAGGCTGGTATAGTACTTCTTGTTGTCCAGAGCTGGGAAGATACTGCTGCTGGTGAGCTGAGGCAAATACTAGAGAGAGGAAAGGAAATGAGTGTGTTAATACAGTTGGAAGAGCGACACGATATCATCTCATAGGCAAGAATTTAAATAGTGGAAGAGAATACAAAAATGACAGGATGTACTGCATCGTGTAGACACCTTCAATTGTTTGTACAGCATTTTGCCATCTCTGACAGCTGGTCCCAATTTGCATGGAGCTTCCACCATATTGCTTCCAAGTTCCACCTTACAGATCTACAAACATTGAAGGGTTAGAGCCAAGAGGAAAGGGGGTAGGGAGTGAATTGGGACCGGCTATTTTAACGTGAAGAAGCATACTGACCCCAGGTGGGAGGTGTTTGCGGGGCAGGAGGCGTGACCTCTTCTTGGTGGAGCGGTCATGTTCCCGGCCGGTGCTCTCGCTCTCCTCCCGTTGGCTGTCGAAGTACGGGTGCTCCAGAAGCTGCTCACAGGTCAGCCGCTCCGACGGGTCCATACGCAGGCAGCCCTGGGGTCAGGGGGCAAAGGTCATTTAGGGAAGGAATATTTGCTAATAAAACATCAGAGACCATTAAATGAGAGATCATTCATTTCATAAGAGAACCAGATATTTTTACCACACAAATTGCCAGCAGGTGAATGGCTGGATAGACAGGCTTACCTTCATCAGACTCAGTGCTTGATATGATAGGTTGGGGTATTTCAGTTCCAGAGTTTCCTATTGGATGATAAATGATGCCTTATTATGTATAATTTTTTACCCTTTTTATAATTTCCACAAGTGTTGTGAGGCAGCGAGTAAGCATTTCATGGCACAGTTTACACTCCGCTGTATACTGTGTACATAACAAATAAACGTTGATTTAATTGATATACAGCAGGAATCATCAACTAGATTCAGGACGGTCAGAGGACAGGAACATAATTACAAATAATTTGTAGACTGCAAATTGACCGCAAGAAGCTTCAAACGGGCTGCCAGTAGGGAACCCTGAAATACAGTACGCTCCTCAAGATGTTTTATTGAATCTGATTTATTGAACGTTTTGGTCGATGAATCATCATTATATGTTTGTTCTCACCATTTCCTGAGGCTCTGGGATGCACACTCCACTGAAGAACTGGTTCTTACTGAATACCTGCTGGTGGCGGGGGATCAGGTCTCCTGCAGACAGACACACACACAGACAGACAAAGCTCTTACTTCTCTCCTCTACCTAACACACTGTAACAGGTGAACGTAATGTGACAGTGACGACAGCCTTGTATTTTACATTACATTTGACATCGTTGGTCATATGTGAGTGGCTCTCATGCAGAGGAGCTCATGTTTAGTGATAATAAAGGGGACCGTCCTTTTCCTGACCTAACTGTTATAACTTATCACTAACTGAAACATTGATTGTGTCCCTATTTCCAGGCTCTGGTCAACAGTAGTGCACTATGAAGGGAATAGGGTGCCAACAGTAGTGCACTATGAAGGGAATAGGGTGCCAACAGTAGTGCACTATGAAGGGAATAGGGTGCCAACAGTAGTGCACTATGAAGGGAATAGGGTGCCAACAGTAGTGCACTAGAAGGGAATAGGGTGCCAACAGTAGTGCATTATGAAGGGAATAGGATGCCAACAGTAGCACACTATGAAGGGAATAGGGTGCCAACAGTAGTGCACTAAGAAGGGAATAGGGTGCCAACAGTAGTGCACTAAGAATGGAATAGTGTGCCAACAGTAGTGCACTACAAAGGGAATAGTGTGCCAACAGTAGTGCACTACGAAGGGAATATGGTGCCATTTGAAACACCCTAGCTATATTAATCCCACGTACCCAGTGTCTTCCTGATGAGGTAGAGCTGGTCCATGTCTGACTTGCCGGGCCAGAGGGGGATGCCAGAGAGCAGCTCAGAGAAGACACAGCCCAGCGCCCAAACATCAACAGGGGCTCCATACTGAGTATCACCCACGAGCAGCTCAGGGGCACGGTACCATCGCGTTGCCACATAGTCTGTGTAGTAGTCACATGGACCGGCTGCAGGGACAGATCGATACACATCTCTGTTTAGGAACAAGACTTAAAGCCTGCATGGTATAATGCATTTAATATAATGTGGTTATAATGCATTGTAAGACTTTTTATAAGCAGGCTTTACACAACATAGACAGATAGTTAGAATATAATGGTATAGGATAGAACAGAACAGAATGAAAATATAACTTCATTGTTCAATGTGAATCAAAAATTCATATTTTTGCTGTCTTGTGTTATTTCCCCCCCAAAAACACACACGAGTCTGGAAGCTGTTAGATACAAGACTCTGTTTAGGAGGGAAGAATTGATAAGAAATGGAACTAGTGTTGATTTCAATGGTGACGCAATGCCAGAAAGTTAAGACTGTGGTATTACAACAGGAGTCCACCAGGGGGCAGTAAACCTACAGGAACAGTACAGTAACATGCCTATTCAGCTCAGGGAAGGAGCCTCATAATGATGGTGTAACAAATAGCACTATATTCCCTACATAGTGCACTACATTTGACCAGAACCCTATGGATCATAGTAAACATGTATAGCACTTCATAGTGAATAGGATGCCATTTGGGACACATTAAATTAACTTACTGAGGATCCTGGCGAATCCGAAGTCACAGAGCTTAATGACCTGCTGTTTAGTGATGAGGATATTCTCGGGCTTCACATCTCTGTGGATGCACTGCAGGAGACAGAGACAACAAGCAAAACGTTAGTCGTTTAACAGTGCCAGCCAGGGCGGACCTGGCTTTCAACCACAGCTGATCATGTGGCGGTCTTGTACGGTTGTTGATCTATATGTGAGAAGAGGACAACAGTCTGGTTCCCAGATCTGTTTGTGTCCCGTCTTGCCAACTCCTATGGTCATTGTCAAGCAAATCATTAACAAGACAACACAAACAGACCTGGGACCAGGCTATGTCACGCTGTTACAAGGCAGCACAAACATATCTGGTACTTTCCCAGGCTAGAGAAGACAGTACTTTGCCAGGCTAGAGAAGACAGTACTTTGCCAGGCTAGAGAAGACGGTACTTTCCCAGGCTAGAGAAGACGGTACTTTGCCAGGCTAGAGAAGACGGTACTTTGCCAGGCTAGAGAAGACGGTACTTTGCCAGGCTAGAGAAGACATGCAGCAGATCAGGCGGGTGTATTCACTAGGAACCAAACAGAAGCAAACGGGCCAAAAGTGGTAGGGAACTACCTGAATTTGTCCAATGAGAAACAGTTGTTTTTCATTTTATTCTGTTGCAAAACATTTTGCTACGGTGTGCAATAATAAATTAAACCACATATCCGGACTTTAGCTGTGCAGCTTGACTGTTAAAGGGGCTCCGTGGCGGTTTGTTGTATCTCAGTGAAAGATTAACGGTTGGTCGGCCAGGAGACTGGAATGCTAGTAAAACAGCGGTTTGGGTAGGGGAGGGACGGAGAAAAAAGTAGGGAAAACCACTTACGTTCTGTTTATGACAGAAGTTGACAGCCTGGAGTGTCTGCCAGGTGATGCTTTTTACCAGATGTTCTGGAACACTGGAAGTTCAGAAGAGACAACCAAGTAACATAGATGTACTTTTGCATTATAGCTTTAATTTTCAGGACTATGTATGTAATTCTATGACCAGTAAAACCCAAAGCCAGGTACAGATCATCAGATTGCTGGCTCTAATCTCTGACTGCAGTTTACGGCAACCTGTAATAAAAACATTAAAAACATGCTCTGTTGCCCCTATGACTTCCACTGATGGTTAGCTAGCAGTGGCTAACGTCAGCTGACGTTTGTAGTGGCTGACTAGTTCTCTCTCTTTCTCAATTAAATTAAATTCAAGGGGCTTTATTGGCATGGGAAACATATGCTTACATTGCCAAAGCAAGTGAAATAGATAAACAAAAGTGAAGTAAACAGTACAAATGAACAGTAAACATTACATTTACAAAAGTTCCAAAGGAATAGAGACATTTCAAATGTCATATTATGTCTCTATACAGTGTTGTAATGACGTGCACATAGTTAAAAATAAACAAATATGGGTTGTATTTACAATGGTCTTCACTGGTTGCCCTTTGCTTGTGGCAACAGGTCACAAATCTTACTGCTGTGATTGCACACTGTTGTATTTCACCCAGTAGAATGGGAGTTTATCAAAATTGGGTTTGTTTTTGAATTCTTTGTGGGTCTGTGTAATCTGAGGGAAATATGTGTCTCTTATATGGTCATACATTTGGCAGGAGGTTAGGAAGTGCAGCTCAGTTTCCACCTCATTTTGTGGGCAGTGTGCACATAGCCTGTCTTCTCTTGAGAGCCATGTCTGCCTACGGCGGGATTTCTCAATAGCAAGGCTATGCTCACTGAGTCTGTACATAGTCAAAGCTTTCCTTAAGTTTGGGTTAGTCACAGTGGTCAGGTATTCTGCCACTGTGTACTCTCTGTTTAGGGCCAAATAGCATTCTAGTTTGCTCTGTTTTTTTGTTAATTCTTTCCAATGTGTCAAGTAATTATCTTTTTGTTTTCTCATGATTTGGTTGGGTCTAATTCTGTCCTGGGGCTCTGTGGGGTCTGTTTGTGAACAGAGCCCCAGGACCAGCTTGCTTAGGGGACACTTCTCCAGGTTCATCTCTCTGTAGCTGATGGCTTTGTTATTGAAGGCTTGGGAATCGCTTCCTTTTAGGTGGTTGTAGAATTGAACGGCTCTTTTCTGGATTTTGATAATTAGCGGGTATCGGCCTAATTCTACTCTGCGTGCATTATTTGGTATTTTATGTCGTACACAGAGGATATTTTTGCAGATCTAGGTGATGCTGTAGGCCCTCCTTGGTTAGGGACATAAGCACCAGATCATCAGCAAACAGTAGACATTTGACTTCAGATTCTAGTAGGGTGAGGCCGGGTGCTGCATATTTGTTGATATTTATGTTGAAGAGGGTGGGGCTTAAGCTGCATCCCTGTCTCACCACCCGACCCTGTGGGAAGTGTATATCTCTCTCCCTCTCCTCTCCCCCTCTCTCCCTACCTCTCTCTCCCCCTCCCTCCCCCTCTCTTATTGTAAACTGTAGTCCCGAAGCCCATCCATCAGTGTTGCCATGGAGATGGCTAAATCCAGCCTTACAACTGGTGATTTAATAGCCATGGATGCATCCTAAATGGCTCCCTATATAGTGCACTACTTTTGACTGGAACCAATAGGGCTCGTAGGGCTCCGGTCAAAAGTAGTGCACTATATAGGGAACAGGGTGCCACTTGGGACATAGACAATCTCTCTCCCCCTTCCTGTGGCTGAGCCCCCCATGGGAGTGAGGCAGGCACCAGATAGCTACAAACCCTCTATTAACTGTGTGTGTGTGTGTGTGTGTCTGTCTGTCTGTCTGTCTGTCTGTCTTCCTACAACTTCACCTCCCTCCCTGTCAGCCAACACAGCATTCTGGGACTGCATCGCTGTAAACATTCCGCAACGAGCAGGTCAGTCTCCGTGGTAACAGCCAAACACTGTGGCTATCAGCAGGGGAGACACTATATACAGGTCATAGATAAACAGCAGGGGAGACACTATAAGGGGCGGCAGGTAGCCTAGTGGTTAGAGCGTTGGGCCAGTAACCAAAAGGTTGCTAGATCGAATCCCTGAGCTGACAAGGTAAAAATCTGTTGTTCTGCCCCTGAACAAGGCAGTTAACCCACTGTTCCCCGGTAGGCCGTCATTGTAAATAAGAATGTGTTCTTAACTGACTTGCCTGGTTAAATAAAGGTTAAATAAAAAAATACAAATATATACAGGTCATAGATAAACAGCAGGGAGACAGATAAACAATCTATAGAATCTATCAGTGTGTGAGACAGAGAGAGCCTGTGTGTGTAGACAGCCAGAACTCACCCTCTGGGGTATCGGTCCAGCTCGTTGAGGACGGTGTGATCACAGTATTCAAACACCAGGTGTAGCTTACGTTTACGTCTGAACACCTCAATCAGGTTCACCAGGTTGGAGTGCTTTAGTTGCTGCTCGGATAACACAGACACACACACACACACACACACACACACACACATATACAGTTGAAGTCGGAAGTTTACATACACCTTAGCCAAATGCATTTAAACAATTTCACAATTCCTGACATTTAATCCTAGTAAAAATTCCCTGTCTTAGGTCAGTTAGGATCACCACTTTATTTTAAGAATGTGTAATGTTAGAATAATAGTAGAGAGACTGATTTATTTCAGCTTTTATTTCTTTCATTACATTCCCAGTGGGTCAGAAGTTTACATGCACTCAATTGGTATTTGGTAACATTGCCTTTAAATTGGTTAACTTGGGTCAAACGTTTCGGGTAGCCTTCCACAAGCTTCCCACAATAAGTTGGGTCAATTTTGGCCCATTCCTCCTGACAGAGCTGGTGTAACTGAGTCAGGTTTGTTGGCCTCCTTGCTCGCACACGCTTTTTCAGTTCTGCCCACACATTTTCTATACGATTGAGGTCAGGGCTTTGTGATGGCCACTCCAATACCTTGACTTTGTTGTCCTGAAGCCATTTTGCCACAACTTTGGAAGTATGCTTTGGGTCATTGTCCATTTGGAAGACCCATTTGCGACCAAGCTTTAACTTCCTGACTGATGTCTTGAGATGTTGCTTCAATATATCCACATAATTTTCCTCTTTCCTCATGATGCAATCTATTTTGTGAAGTGCACCAGTCCCTCCTTCAGCAAAGCACCACCACAACATGATGCTGCCACCCCCGTGCTTCACGGTTGGGATGGTGTTCTCCGGCTTGCAAGCCTCCTCCATTTTCCTCCAAACATAACGATGGTCATTATGTCCAAACAGTTCTATTTTTGTTTCATCAGACCAGAGGACATTTCTCCAAAACGTACGAGCTTTGTCCCCATGTACAGTTGTAAACCGTAGTCTGGCTTTTTTATGGCGGTTTTGGAGCAGTGGCTTCTTCCTTGCTGAGCGGCCTTTCAGGTTATGTGGATATAGATACTTTTGTACCTGTTTCCTCCAGCATCTTCACAAGGTCCTTTGCTGTGGTTCTGCGATTGATTTGCACTTTTCACACCAAAGTACGTTCATCTCTAGGAGACAGAACGCGTCTCCTTCCTGAGCGGTATGACGGCTGTGTGGTCCCATGGTGTTTATACTTGCGTACTATTGATTGTACAGATGAATGTGGAACCTTCAGGCGTTTGGAAATTGCTCCCAAGGATGAACTGGACTTGTGGAGGTCTACAATTGTTTTTCTGAGGTCTTGGCTGATTTCTTTTGATTTTTCCATGATGTCAAGCAAAGAGGCACTGAGTTTGAAGGTAGTCCTTGAAATACATCCACAGGTACACCTCCAATTGACTCAAATGATGTCAATTAGCCTATCAGAAGCTTCTAAAGCCATTACATAATTGTCTGGAATTCCCCAAGCTGTTTAAAGGCACCGTCAACTTAATGTATGTAAACTTCTGACCCACTGAAATTGTGATACAGTGAATTATAAGTGAAATAATCTGTCTGTAAACAATTGTTGGAAAAATTACTTGTGTCATGCACAAAGTAGATGTCCTAACCGACTTGCCAAAACTATAGTTTGTTAATTAACAAGAAATTTGTGGAGTGGTTGAAAAACAAGTTTTAATGACTCCAACCTAAGTGTATGTAAACTTCAGACTTCAAATGTATGTAAACTTCTGACCCACTGGAATTGTGATACAGTGAATTATAAGTAAAACAATCTGCCTGTAAACAATTGTTGGAAAAATGACTTGTGTCATGCACAAAGTAGATGTCCTAACTGACTTAGTTTGTTAACAGGAAACCAAGAAGCCAAAACTATAGTTTGTTAACAAGAAATTTGTGGAGTGGTTGAAAAACAAGTTTTAATGACTCCAACCTAAGTGCGTGTAAACTTCAGACTTCAACTGTATCACAAAGCACCTCTGCTACACCGCACTAACTACTCACTTTTGTAATCGTTTAATTGTACAGTGATCCCAATTTACTGTAGGTGCACACAGTGATATGGATATAGCGATTACATAACAGAAAGTAATGGATCTGTGTTTGCTTTGTGCAGAGCGGCTGACAAGCTCCCACATGTCTTATCAAAACAGAGATTGCAGGAAGAGGAACGGTTATAAACATGCTGTGGTCTCCCATGACAACCGATATGTCCCTATCTGGAGTTCTAGAACTGTTTATGAGGATGATGAGGAGGCGGATGAGGAAGCTACTGGAAGAACTGTTTATGGGGATGAGGAGGAGGATGAGGAAGCTACTGGAATAACTGTTTATGAGGACGAGGAGGATGAGGAGGATGAGGAAACTACTGGAAGCTACTTGGTCAGGCAATGACCATAGTAGTTGGCAAGACACGTTTTGTCAAGCCCATACAGTATGTCACAACCACAAAACGATAGAACAAGATGATACAGTCTATAACAGACATGGTGTCAATAACAAGATGATACGGTCTATAACAAGATGATACAGTCTATAACAGACATGGTGTCAATAACAAGATGATACAGTCTATAACAAGATGATACAGTCTATAACAGACATGGTGTCAATAACAAGATGATACAGTCTATAACAGACATGGTGTCAATAACAAGATGATACAGTCTATAACAAGATGATACAGTCTATAACAGACATGGTGTCAATAACAAGATGATACAGTCTATAACAGACATGGTGTCAATAACAAGATGATACAGTCTATAACAAGATGATACAGTCTATAACAAGATGATACAGTCTATAACAGACATGGTGTCAATAACAAGATGATATGGTCTAAACGTCAACAGTGAAGAGGCGACTCTGGGATGCTGGCCTTCTAGGCAGAGTTCCTCTGTCCAGTGTCTGTGTTCTTTTGCCCATTTTAATATTTTCTTTTTATTGGCTTAGTCTGAGATATGGCCAGCATCCCGGCGTTGCCTCTTCACTGTTGACGTTGAGACTGGTGTTTTGCGGGTACTATTTAATGAAGCTGCCAGTTGAGGACTTGCGAGGCGTCTGTTTCTCAAACTAGTCATTCTAATGTACTTGTCCTCTTGCTCAGTTGTGCACTGGGGCCTCCCACTCCTCTTTCTATTCTGATTAGAGACAGTTTGCGCTGTTCTGTGAAGGGAGTAGTACACACAGCCTGGTACAAAATCTTAAATTTCTTGTATCTTTTATTAATGTTTATTATGAGTATTTCTGTGATTTGATGTGGCTCTGTGCAAATTCACGGGATGTTTTGGAGGCAAAGCCAAATGTAAACTGAGGTTTTTGGATATAAATATGAACTTGATCGAACAAAACATACATGTATTGTGTAACATGTTGTCCCGGGAGTGTCATCTGATGAAGAATATCAAAGGTTAGTGATTCATTTTATCAATATTTCTGCTTTTTGTGACTCCTCTCTTTGCTTGGAAAATCACTGTATGCTTTCTGTGACTAGTCGCTGACCTAACATAATGATATGTTCTGCTTTCGCCGAAAAGATGATTTGAAATCGGACACTGTGGTTGGATTAACGAGAATTTTATCTTTAAAATGGTGCCTAATACTTGTATGTATGAGAAAATTGAATTATGAGATTTCTGTTGATTGAATTTGGCGCCCTGCAATTTAATTGGCTGTTGGCGAGGGGTTCCGCTAGCGGAATCCCAGTCCTAGACAGGTTAAAGGCGTATTGGGACCTGAACGATGATCATATCGGCTAACTACGACGGACTCAAACGGGAGATACTCAGCCGCTACGGGTACAGCCTGGCCCATCGGGCTCAACTATTCCACAACTGGAGGTTGATAGCTGACACATCCTCCCGAGCCCAGATGAGCGACCTACTGCGCGTCACCAGGGGGTGGCTCCTAACCGACGTATCCACCCTCTCCATCCTAGACAAAGTGGTCCTGGATCGCTTCCTACGAGCACTACCCCACGACATGAAGAGGGCAGCGAGTCTATGCGCGCCCCAGACCTTGGAAGGCCTCCTGGAAGCAGTGGAGATGCATCAGAACAGGCCCTGCTGAGTGAGAGCCAGGCCGAGTCGGCGACCAGTTCGAGGAGTAGGAAGGACAGCCCCACTGCTGTGTACCCCAAACCGACAGTCGGTAGGGCCAAGGGACCGCAAACCTGTGGAGAGATGGCTGGGGTAGGGCCGACCCGCCACCGACGACCCCGGGTAGATGGAGACCAAAGGAGGTGATTTGAGTGTGGCGCCCGGGGGCACACTGCCTGGAATTGCCCGGCTCGAGAGGAGTCGATGCCATCAGCAAGCCCCGGAGGCGAGGAGGGTCACGCAGTGACCTACGTCACCTCCTGTTGGGCACACCACAAATCAACTGCACCCATGGTTCCGGTGAAGGTTGACGGACATGACACGGAAGCTCTATTAGACTCCGGAAGTATGGTTACCCTCGTAACCACGAGCCTGCTGAACCAGGATACCAAACGTGGTAGGGAGATGTCCATTTCCTGTGTTCACGGGGACACAAAGCGGTATCCATCCGTATGGGCCAACATCGCGACGGCACAAGGGAACTGCCAGATGATGGTGGGTGCAGTACCATAGATGCCGGTACCTCTCCTACAGGGACGAGATTGTCCGCGGTTCGCAGCTCTGTGGGGGCACGAGCTGAGGAAGAAGGTACAAGCCGGCCGAAGACGAGAGCGAGGACGACCCATCGCCTGTGCGGCCCGGAAGCAAACGTGTATCTACGGGTCCGGAGTCAGAGGGGGTGCCGAAACCCAACCCCCCCCGGGGAACCACAGGAGGGGCCAGTCGAGTCACCCCCTGGGGGCCAACTGAGGGGACAATTCGGGACGGCCCAGTGGGAGGATCCTAACTTGAAAGCCACCGCAGCCCAAGTGGTAGCGGTGGATGAACAGCTACTTCCACGGGTGAGTGACTGGCAATACTCCCATTTCCAAATCAAGAATAACCTTTTGTATCAGGTGTCGCACCAACAGGGGGAACTTCGAGAGGTATTGTTGCTGCCCCGACGGTACGTGGGAACCGTACGTGGAAACCGCACGACCCTCATTGAACACCACATCCTTACCCGGCCCGGGGAAATGGTACGAAAGAGGCCATATTGGATTCCGGAGGCCGTGAAACAGGAAGTAGAGGCTATGCTGAGGATGGGGGTTGTTGAAGAGTCTCACAGTGCAGCCCCAACGTGTTGGTGCCCAAACCGGACTGTAGCCCGCGCTTCTGTAATGATTTCCGGGGTTTGAAAGACATAAGCTTGCTCGACGCCTACCCCATGCCGAGGGTGGACGAGCTCATCGACTGATTGGGAAAGGCCCGGTACATCAGCACCCTCGACCTGACCAAAGAATATTGCCAGGTACCGTTGGCAGCCTCTTCCCGGGAGAAGACGGCGTTTTCAACACCAGAAGGGTTTGTATCAGTACCGGGTGCTCCCGTTGGGTCTCCACGGAGCCCCGCCCACATTCCAGCGACTGATGAACAAAGTACTTTGACCCCACCAGCAGTACGCAGCGGCCTATTTGGATGATATCATCATCCACAGACAAGGTTGGGAAGAGCACCTGACGCGCCTCCAGGCCGTGCTGGACGTGCTCAGACAAGCCGGGTTGACCGCAAACCCCAAGAAATGCAAACTAGCGTTCGAGGAGGTGGAGTACCTGGGGTATTTGATTGGACGGGGGAACGTCCAGCCCCAGGAGAGGAGGTTCATGCGGTCAAACAGTTATTGTGATGACGTTGCTTCCAGAGGCCGTTTGGAACACGGTAGTGAGTGATGCAACCGAGGACAGATGATTTTAACGCACTACATGATTCAGCACTCGGCGGTCCCGTTCTTGTGTGGCTTGTGTGGCCTACCACTTCGCAGATGAGCCGTTGTTGCTCCTAGACGTTTCCACTTCACAATAACAGCACTTGACCGGGGCAGCTCTAGCAGGGCAGAAATTTGACAAACTGACTTGTTGGAAAAGTGTCAATCTATGACGGTGCCACGTTGAAAGTCACTGAGCCCTTCAGTAAGGCCATTCTACTGACAATGTTTGTCTATGGAGATGGCATGGTTGCATGATTGCATGATAGCTGAAATAGTCCAATCCACTCACTTGAAGGGGTGTCCACATACTTTTGTATATACAGTACCAGTCAAAAGTTTGGAACACCCTACTCATTCGTGGGTTTTTCTTTATTTTTACTATTTTCTACATTGTAGAATAATAGTGAAGACATCAAAACTATGAAATAACACATATGGAATCATGTAGTAACCAAAAAAGTCCTCAAAGTAGCCACCCTTTGCCTTGATGACAGCTTTGTACACGCTTGGCATTCTCTCAACCAGCTTCACCTGGAATGCTTTTCCATCAGTCTTGACGGAGTTCCCACATATGCTGAGCACTTGTTGGCTGCTTTTCCTTCACTCTGTGGTCCAACTCATCCCAAACCATCTCAATTGGGTTGAGGTCAGATGATTGTAGAGAACAGGTCATCTGATGCATCACTCTCCTTCTTGGTCAAATAGCCCTTACACAGCCTGGAGGTGTGTTGGGTCATTGTCCTGTTGAAAAACAAAAGTCCCACTAAGGGAAAACCAGATGGGATGACGTATCGCTGCAGAATGGTGTTGTAGCCATGCTAGTTAAGTGTGCCTTGAATTGTAAATAAATCACTGACAGTGTCACCAGCAAAGCACACCACCTCCTCCATGCTTCACGTTGGAAACCACACATGCGGAGATCATCCATTCACCTATTCTGCGTCTCACAGAGACACGGCGGTTGGAACCAAAAATGGCAAATTTGGACTCATCAGACCAAAGGACAGATGTCCACCGGTCTAATGTCCATTGCTCGTGTTTCTTGGCCCAAGAAAGTCTCTTCTTCTTATTGGTGTCCTTTAGTAGTGGTTTCTTTGCAGAAATTCGACCATGAAGACCTGATTCACATAGTCTCCCCTGAACAGTTGATGTTGAGGTGTGTCTGTCACTTGAACTCTCTGAAGCATTTATTTGGCCTGCAATTTCTGAGGCTGGGAACTCTAATGAACTAATCCTCTGCAGCAGAGAGAACTCTGGGTCTTCCATTCCTGTGGCGGTCCTCATAAGAGCCAGTTTCATCATAGCGCTTGATGGGTTTTGCAACTGCACTTGAGGTAACTTTCAAAGTACTTTAAATTTTCCACATTGACCGACCTTCATGTCTTAAAGTAGTGATGGACTGTCGTTTCTCTTTGCTTATTTGAGCTGTTCTTTCCATAATATGTTCTTGGTATTTTACCAAATAGGGCTTCTTCTGTATACTACCCCTACCTTGTCACAACACAACTAATTGGCTCAAACGCATTAAGGAAAGAAATTCCACAAATGAACTTCTAACAAGACACGTTAACCAGTTAATTGAAATGCATTCCACGTGACTACCTCATGAAGCTGGTTGAGAGAATACCAAGAGTGTGCAAAGCTGTCATCAAGGCAAAGGGTAGCTACATTGAAGAATCTCAAATATATTTCGATTTCACATTTTTTGGGTTACTACATTATTCCATATGTGTTATTTCATAGTTTTTATGTCTTCACTATTATTCTACAATGTAGAAAATAGTAAAAATAAAGAAAAACCCTTGAATGAGTAGGTGTGTCCAAACCTTTGACTGGTACTGTATATACTGAACAAAAATATAAACACAACATGGAACAATTTTACTAAGTTACAGTTCATATGAGGAAATCAGTCAATTAAAATAAATTCATTAGGCCCTAATCTATAGATTTCACATGACTGGGCAGGGGCGCAGCCATGGGTGGGTCTGGGAGGGCATAGGCCCACCCACTTGGATCCAGGCCCAGCCAATCAGAATGAGTTTTTCCCACAAAAGGGCTTTATTACAGACTGAAATACTCCTCAGTTTCATCAGCTGTCCGGGTGGCTGGTCTCAGACGACGTGGAGGTCCTGGGCTGGCATGGTTACACGTCGCCTGCGGTTGTGAAGCTTGTTGGACGTACTGACAAATTCTCTAAAACGACGCTTATGTTAGAGAATTTAACATTCAATTATCTGGCAGCAGCTCTGGTGAACATTCCTGCAGTCAGCATGCCAATTGGCCTCTCCCTCAAAACTTAAGATCTCTGCGACATTTTATTTTGACAAAACGGTACATTTTAGAGTGGCATTTTATTGTCCCCAGCACAAGGTGCACCTGTGTAATGATCCTGCTGTTTAATCGGCTTATTAATATGCCACACGTGTCAGGTGGATGGATTTTCTTGGCAATTGAGAAATGCTCACTAACAGGGATTTAACAAATTTGTCCACAACATTTGAGAGAAATAAGCTTTTTGTGCGTATGGAACATTTCTGGGATCTTTTATTTCAGCTCATGAAACATGGGACCAACACTTTACATGTTGCGTTTTTGTTCCATATAATATCGCTAATTCTTAATGTCAATTACATGCAATTAGTTTGTTGTTGAACACATCTGGCTGATTGAAAGGTAAACAAGTAATTTTACATACTAACGGGAAAGGAATGTTAATTCTGGATAAGCTGAATCTATCACCAGCTGTCAGGGTTGTTGTTAGTGAATCCAAGATGCACAACTATCAAATATAAGACAGAATATAAATATAAGACTAAAATGACACAACATTTTCCTCAACTAGTGTCAAAACATCCCCAGGACTGTATGTTAGCTGCGTGTCCATTGGCTGCTATCCTCTGTATTCAACAGGAAGCTCTTAAAACAGGGGCAGTGAGCAAGAACAAAGACAGAATACCCTCCCCGCTTGTGTCCAATGACGTACAACTGGGATACAACAGGGCAGGGAAGGTGAATGAAGACTCTGCTTTTCCCTGCCTTGGTGCATGCATCTTGTCCTACATAACAGTGAAGTCTACAGGGGGTTTACAGTGAAGTCTACAGGGGGTTTACAGTGAAGTCTACAGGGGGTTTACAGTGAAGTCTACAGGGGGTTAACAGTGAAGTCTACAGGGGGTTAACAGTGAAGTCTACAGGGGGTTAACAGTGAAGCCTACAGGGGATTTACAGTGAAGTCTACAGGGGGTTAAAGGTGAAGTCTACAGGGGGTTAACAGTGAAGTCTACAGGGGGTTTACAGTGAAGTCTACAGGGGGTTTACAGTGAAGTCTACAGGGGGTTTACAGTGAAGTCTACAGGGTATTTACAGTGAAGTCTACAGGGGGTTAACAGTGAAGTCTACAGGGGGTTTACAGTGAAGTCTACAGGGGGTTTACAGTGAAGTCTACAGGGGGTTAACAGTGAAGTCTACAGGGGATTTACAGTGAAGATTATTCATGATTATTATTTGACCATGCTTGTCACTTATGAACATTTTTGAACATCTTGGCATAGTTCTGTTATAATCTCCACCCGGCACAGCCAGAAGAGGACTGGCCACCCCTCATAGCCTGGTTCCTCTCTAGGTTTCTTCCTAGGTTTTGGCCTTTCTAGGGAGTTTTTCCTAGCCACCGTGCTTCTACACCTGCATTACTAGCTGTTTGGGGTTTTAGGCTGGGTTTCTGTACAGCACTTCGAGATATTAGCTGATGTACGAAGGGCTATATAAAATAAAATTGATTGATTGAAGTCTACAGGGGATTTACAGTGAAGTCTACAGGGGGTTAACAGTGAAGTCTACAGGGG
This sequence comes from Salvelinus namaycush, assembly GCF_016432855.1. Taxonomy (NCBI): domain Eukaryota; kingdom Metazoa; phylum Chordata; class Actinopteri; order Salmoniformes; family Salmonidae; genus Salvelinus; species Salvelinus namaycush. The sequence goes on from NC_052321.1 coordinate 3,653,130, forward strand.
GTTAACAGTGAAGTCTACAGGGGGTTTACAGTGAAGTCTACAGGGGATTAACAGTGAAGTCTACAGGGGGTTTACAGTGAAGTCTACAGGGGATTTACAGTGAAGTCTACAGGGGATTTACAGTGAAGTCTACAGGGGATTTACAGTGAAGTCTACAGGAGGTTTACAGTGAAGTCTACAGGGGGTTTACAGTGAAGTCTACAGGGGGTTAACAGTGAAGTCTACAGAGGGTTAACAGTGAAGTCTACAGGGGGTTAACAGTGAAGTCTACAGGGGGTTAACAGTGAAGTCTACAGGGGGTTAACAGTGAAGTCTACAGGGGGTTTACAGTGAAGTCTACAGGGGGTTAACAGTGAAGTCTACAGAGGGTTAACAGTGAAGTCTACAGGGGGTTAACAGTGAAGTCTACAGGGGGTTAACAGTGAAGCCTACAGGGGATTTACAGTGAAGTCTACAGGGGGTTAAATGTGAAGTCTACAGGGGGTTAACAGTAAAGTCTACAGGGGGTTTACAGTGAAGTCTACAGGGGATTTACAGTGAAGTCTACAGGGGGTTAACAGTGAAGTCTACAGGGGGTTAACAGTGAAGTCTACAGGGGGTTAACAGTGAAGTCTACAGGGGGTTAACAGTGAAGTCTACAGGGGGTTAACAGTGAAGTCTACAGGGGGTTTACAGTGAAGTCTACAGGGGATTTACAGTGAAGTCTACAGGGGGTTAACAGTGAAGTCTACAGGGGGTTAACAGTGAAGTCTACAGGGGGTTTACAGTGAAGTCTACAGGGGATTAACAGTGAAGTCTACAGGGGGTTTACAGTGAAGTCTACAGGGGATTTACAGTGAAGTCTACAGGGGATTTACAGTGAAGTCTACAGGGGATTTACAGTGAAGTCTACAGGAGGTTTACAGTGAAGTCTACAGGGGATTTACAGTGAAGTCTACAGGGGATTTACAGTGAAGTCTACAGGAGGTTTACAGTGAAGTCTACAGTGGGTTAACAGTGAAGTTTGTTATAAAAACACAAGCAGTCAGAGAGGATTTATGCAACAGGTGTGAGATAATAAAAGAAAGAGAAATAAAGATGGCTCAAGGCTGGGTGGTTTTAATAAATATGTCTCAAGGCTGAGTGGTTTTAATAAATATGTCTCAAGGCTGAGTGGTTTTAATAAATATGTCTCAAGGTTGAGTGGTTTTAATAAATATGTCTCAAGGCTGAGTGGTTTTAATAAAGATGGCTCAAGGCTGAGTGGTTTTAATAAAGATGGCTCAAGGCTGAGAGGTTTTAATAAAGATGGCTCAAGGCTGGGTGGTTTTAATAAAGATGGCTCAAGGCTGAGTGGTTTTAATAAAGATGGCTCAAGGCTGAGAGGTTTTAATAAAGATGGCTCAAGGCTGGGTGGTTTTAATAAAGATGGCTCAAGACTGAGTGGTTTTAATAAAGATGGCTCAAGGCTGAGTGGTTTTAATATAGATGGCTCAAGGCTGGGTGGTTTTAATAAAGATGGCCCAAGGCTGGGTGGTTTTAATAAAGATGGCTCAAGGCTGGGTGGTTTTAATAAAGATGGCTCAAGGCTGAGTGGTTTTAATAAAGATGGCTCAAGGCTGGGTGGTTTTAATAAAGATGGCTCAAGGCTGAGTGGTTTTAATAAAGATGGCTCAAGGCTGAGTGGTTTTAATAAAGATGGCTCAAGGCTGAGTGGTTTTAATAAAGATGGCTCAAGGCTGGGTGGTTTTAATAAAGATGGCTCAAGGCTGGGTGGTTTTAATAAAGATGGCTCAAGGCTGAGTGGTTTTAATAAAGATGGCTCAAGGCTGGGTGGTTTTAATAAAGATGGCTCAAGGCTGAGTGGTTTTAATAAAGATGGCTCAAGGCTGAGTGGTTTTAATAAAGATGGCTCAAGGCTGAGTGGTTTTAATAAAGATGGCTCAAGGCTGGGTGGTTTTAATAAAGATGGCTCAAGGCTGGGTGGTTTTAATAAAGATGGCTCAAGGCTGGGTGGTTTTAATAAAGATGGCTCAAGGCTGGGTGTTTTTAATAAAGATGGCTCAAGGCTGGGTGGTTTTAATAAAGATGTCTCAAGGCTGGGTGATTTTAATAAAGATGGCTCAAGGCTGACTGGTTTTAATAAAGATGGCTCAAGGTTGAGTGGTTTTAATAAAGATGGCTCAAGGTTGAGTGGTTTTTACCTTCAGCATCCTAATCTCTCTCAGAGCGATCCTCTTAATGACGAGTTTTAATAAAGATGGCTCAAGGTTGAGTGGTTTTAATAAAGATGGCTCAAGGTTGAGTGGTTTTTACCTTCAGCATCCTAATCTCTCTCAGAGCGATCCTCTTAATGACGGGTTTTAATAAAGATGGCTCAAGGCTGACTGGTTTTAATAAAGATGGCTCAAGGTTGGGTGGTTTTAATAAAGATGGCTCAAGGTTGAGTGGTTTTTACCTTCAGCATCCTAATCTCTCTCAGAGCGATCCTCTTAATGACGAGTTTTAATAAAGATGGCTCAAGGTTGAGTGGTTTTAATAAAGATGGCTCAAGGTTGAGTGGTTTTTACCTTCAGCATCCTAATCTCTCTCAGAGCGATCCTCTTAATGACGGGTTTTAATAAAGATGGCTCAAGGTTGAGTGGTTTTAATAAAGATGGCTCAAGGTTGAGTGGTTTTAATAAAGATGGCTCAAGGTTGAGTGGTTTTTACCTTCAGCATCCTAATCTCTCTCAGAGCGATCCTCTTAATGGCGGGTTTTAATAAAGATGGCTCAAGGCTGGGTGGTTTTAATAAAGATGGCTCAAGGTTGAGTGGTTTTAATAAAGATGGCTCAAGGTTGAGTGGTTTTTACCTTCAGCATCCTAATCTCTCTCAGAGCGATCCTCTTAATGACGGGTTTTAATAAAGATGGCTCAAGGCTGACTGGTTTTAATAAAGATGGCTCAAGGTTGAGTGGTTTTAATAAAGATGGCTCAAGGTTGAGTGGTTTTTACCTTCAGCATCCTAATCTCTCTCAGAGCGATCCTCTTAATGGCGGGTTTTAATAAAGATGGCTCAAGGCTGGGTGGTTTTAATAAAGATGGCTCAAGGTTGAGTGGTTTTAATAAAGATGGCTCAAGGTTGAGTGGTTTTTACCTTCAGCATCCTAATCTCTCTCAGAGCGATCCTCTTAATGACGGGTTTTAATAAAGATGGCTCAAGGCTGACTGGTTTTAATAAAGATGGCTCAAGGTTGAGTGGTTTTAATAAAGATGGCTCAAGGTTGAGTGGTTTTTACCTTCAGCATCCTAATCTCTCTCAGAGCGATCCTCTTAATGACGGGATCGTCTTCAGACTCCACAAACTTCTTGATGGCAACGATCTGTCCCGTGTCCCTGTTCCTGCACTTGAACACCACGCCGTAGGACCCTTCCCCGATCTTCCCCATCTTCTCATACTTCTCCATGGTGATGTCTGAGGACTGACTGGGAGTGGTAGTAGTCGCAGAGCAGTCGACCAGGTCCAGCAGATTTACACTTGTTTTGGTCCAAGAAACGCGCTCCTTGAGATCTTAAAAGCAAACCAGGACATCAGCGTGTAAGAAGTTTCTGATTTTGAAGAGCAATACATCTTTTTAAATCAGGTTTTCCTTGGGAATTAAATACTGATACATTCGTGTTTTATTACATTTCTGACTCAAATGTTTGTATCCTGACACTAACTTAACAGTAGAGCCGAATGAATGCATTTTCTTTCTTGTGTAGGGATGCCAAAGAAAATTATATTCTATACCGTGTGTGTGTCCCCAAATTCCCCCAAAAACATGTCAAAGTGAATGGGACCAGGCATGAAAAAGTCACGACATGTAAAGAGCTCTGGCAAGAGAAACTGTTGGGTTGCCTAAACGTATCTAGCCTACAACAGGTTATTGTTGTCAACAGTGTCAAAAAAACTAAAGACTGGTATGGAGGTCGTAAAAACAAAACTGGACCCCCCCCCCCAAAGAACAGAAGGGGTTCGGATTTGTATATTAACACCTACTGCAAACAGAACATAACCTATTGTACTGTATATTAAACAAGTGGTTGCTTTTAATAATAGCTAAACGGATCACACAGTGATCAGATCACGTGTATAGGAGCCCCAACATAAACCTAAAATCTAATTCTAGTTAAAGATTAATTTATTCGCTTGTGGAAACCTTACACCTGCCTTTGGACAGTTCGATTGCGTAACGAAAACATTTGCATTGCAAAGTATATAAAGGTCTTCCAAGGTAAACGGGGAAAGAAAACAATTGTGTTTTCAACTTCTGTAAATGCATTACAAATCAAAGTCCTTCACTATACAACCGTCTACTTGGCTACTAAATCACCACCTATTAAAGCACAAACTCAAATAACTGTGTCATAAAGCCAACACATAAATAAAAGCGAAAAGACGAAAACGTACTCAAAATAAAATTACATGTTTACAAAACAAGTTATAATTTCAACACGACATACATTTATTATGAATATGGTTATTGGTCATATTCAAAGCTATACTTACGTCCAGGTGTCGTTTGGATGTACACTTTGCAAAATAAGAAATTCAGAGCGGAGAGAACGCTAAACTGGCATACACATCGACTGAGGAGAATGGAGATGGACATTCACGTTGTTTGAACTGTAGGTCGAGCCGCTCTCTCTCTCTAAAGGCTTTCGCTTTCAACCTGGTCCCCATAGGAACAGACTCCACCCCCTCACACACCGCCTTTTCAGCCTGGTCTCCATAGGAACAGACTCCACCCCCTCACACACCGCCTTTTCAGCCTGGTCTCCATAGGAACAGACTCCACCCCCTTTGCAGCCTGGTCGCCATAGGAACAGACTCCACCCCCTCACACACTGTCTTTTCAGCCTGGTCCCCATAGGAACAGACTCCACCCCCTCACACACCGCCTTTTCAGCCTGGTTCCCATAGGAACTGACTCCACCCCCTCACACACCGCCTTTTCAGCCTGGTCCCCATAGGGACTTACTCCACCCCCTCACATACCGCCTTTTCAGCCTGGTCCCCATAGGAACAGACTCCACCCCCTCACACACCGCCTTTTCAGCCTGGTCCCCATAGGAACAGACTCCACCCCCTCACACACACCGAAATTTCAGCCTGGTCGCCATAGAAACAGACTAAACCCCCTCACACATCGCCTTTTCAGCCTGGTCCCCATAGGAACAGACTCCACCCCCTCACACACACCGCCTTTTCAGCCTGGTCGCCATAGGAACAGACTCCTCCTCCTCACACACCGCCCTGCGGGTGGGTAGAGGGTGGCCAGAGCACCTGTTGTTTTGCTGGAGCAGGGATCTTCTACCTTTTCTTCTCCAAATTATAATTGGAAGAGGAAGTTTAAACTCTAACAAAGACTATTAGCTAGAACTGTAACAACAAACACATTTTCGCAAAGAGCAGCTGTTCATCTGGTTAAACAACGGTAAGACACGTGTTGACAAAACATTATGTCCAAGTCAAGAAAACTCAGTTGCCGCACTGGTAGCTAGCAGTGGTTCTTCTATGGTAGCTAGCCTTTTAGCGGGTGGTTCTTCTATGCCAACTTGATATCTTCTTCCACTTGTATTATTTTAGCAGACCCCCTGTAGTACCCTAGGGCTGTAGTACCCTAGGGCTGTAGTACCCTAGTGCTGTAGGTAGTACCCTAGGGCTGTAGGTAGTACCCTAGGGCTGTAGTACCCTAGGGCTGTAGTACCCTAGTGCTGTAGTACCCTATTGCTGTAGGTAGTACCCTAGGGCTGTAGGTAGTACCCTAGTGCTGTAGTACCCTAGGGCTGTAGTACCCTAGGGCTGTAGTACCCTAGGGCTGTAGTACCCTAGGGCTGTAGTACCCTATTGCTGTAGGTAGTACCCTAGGGCTGTAGGTAGTACCCTAGGGCTGTAGTACCCTAGGGCTGTAGTACCCTAGGGCTGTAGGTAGTACCCTAGGGCTGTAGGTAGTACCCTAGGGCTGTAGGTAGTACCCTAGGGCTGTAGTACCCTAGTGCTGTAGCACCCTAGGGCTGTAGCACCCTAGGGCTGTAGTACCCTAGGGCTGTAGGTAGTACCCTAGGGCTGTAGGTAGTACCCTAGGGCTGTAGTACCCTAGGGCTGTAGGTAGTACCCTAGGGCTGTAGTACCCTAGGGCTGTAGGTAGTACCCTAGGGCTGTAGTACCCTAGGGCTGTAGTACCCTAGGGCTGTAGGTAGTACCCTAGGGCTGTAGGTAGTACCCTAGGGCTGTAGGTAGTACCCTAGGGCTGTAGGTAGTACCCTAGTGCTGTAGGTAGTACCCTAGTGCTGTAGGTAGTACCCTAGTGCTGTAGGTAGTACCCTAGTGTTGTAGGTAGTACCCTAGTTCTGTAGGTAGTACCCTAGTTCTGTAGGTAGTACCCTAGGGCTGTAGTACCCTAGGGCTGTAGGTAGTACCCTAGGGCTGTAGGTAGTACCCTAGGGCTGTAGTACCCTAGGGCTGTAGTACCCTAGGGCTGTAGTACCCTAGTGCTGTAGTACCCTAGGGCTGTAGTACCCTAGTGCTGTAGTACCCTAGGGCTGTAGTACCCTAGGGCTGTAGTACCCTAGGGCTGTAGGTAGTACCCTAGGGCTGTAGGTAGTACCCTAGGGCTGTAGGTAGTACCCTAGGGCTGTAGTACCCTAGGGCTGTAGTACCCTAGGGATGTAGTACCCTAGGGCTGTAGGTAGTACCCTAGGGCTGTAGGTAGTACCCTAGGGCTGTAGGTAGTACCCTAGGGCTGTAGTACCCTAGGGCTGTAGTACCCTAGGGCTGTAGTACCCTAGTGCTGTAGTACCCTTGGGCTGTAGTACCCTAGTGCTGTAGCACCCTAGGGCTGTAGCACCCTAGGGCTGTAGTACCCTAGGGCTGTAGGTAGTACCCTAGGGCTGTAGGTAGTACCCTAGGGCTGTAGGTAGTACCCTAGGGCTGTAGTACCCTAGGGCTGTAGTACCCTAGTGCTGTAGTACCCTAGTGCTGTAGTACCCTATTGCTGTAGGTAGTACCCTAGGGCTGTAGGTAGTACCCTAGGGCTGTAGGTAGTACCCTAGGGCTGTAGGTAGTACCCTAGGGCTGTAGTACCCTAGGGCTGTAGTACCCTAGGGCTGTAGTACCCTAGGGCTGTAGGTAGTACCCTAGGGCTGTAGGTAGTACCCTAGGGCTGTAGGTAGTACCCTAGGGCTGTAGTACCCTAGTGCTGTAGTACCCTAGGGCTGTAGCACCCTAGGGCTGTAGTACCCTAGGGCTGTAGGTAGTACCCTAGGGCTGTAGGTAGTACCCTAGGGCTGTAGGTAGTACCCTAGGGCTGTAGGTTGTACACTAGGGCTGTAGTACCCTAGGGCTGTAGGTAGTACCCTAGGGCTGTAGGTAGTACCCTAGGGCTGTAGGTAGTACCCTAGTGCTGTAGGTAGTACCCTAGTGCTGTAGGTAGTACCCTAGTGTTGTAGGTAGTACCCTAGGGCTGTAGTACCCTAGGGCTGTAGTACCCTAGGGCTGTAGGTAGTACCCTAGGGCTGTAGGTAGTACCCTAGGGCTGTAGGTAGTACCCTAGGGCTGTAGTACCCTAGTGCTGTAGTACCCTAGGGCTGTAGTACCCTAGTGCTGTAGTACCCTTGGGCTGTAGTACCCTAGTGCTGTAGCACCCTAGGGCTGTAGTACCCTAGGGCTGTAGGTAGTACCCTAGGGCTGTAGGTAGTACCCTAGGGCTGTAGGTAGTACCCTAGGGCTGTAGGTAGTACCCTAGGGCTGTAGGTAGTACCCTAGGGCTGTAGGTAGTACCCTAGTGCTGTAGGTAGTACCCTAGTGTTGTAGGTAGTACCCTAGGGCTGTAGTACCCTAGGGCTGTAGTACCCTAGGGCTGTAGCACCCTAGTGCTGTAGGTAGTACCCTAGGGCTGTAGGTAGTACCCTAGGGCTGTAGGTAGTACCCTAGGGCTGTAGTACCCTAGGGCTGTAGTACCCTAGTGCTGTAGGTAGTACCCTAGGGCTGTAGGTAGTACCCTAGGGCTGTAGGTAGTACCCTAGGGCTGTAGTACCCTAGGGCTGTAGTACCCTAGGGCTGTAGTACCCTAGGGCTGTAGGTAGTACCCTAGGGCTGTAGGTAGTACCCTAGGGCTGTAGTACCCTAGGGCTGTAGTACCCTAGGGCTGTAGGTAGTACCCTAGTGCTGTAGGTAGTACCCTAGTGCTGTAGGTAGTACCCTAGTGTTGTAGGTAGTACCCTAGGGCTGTAGGTAGTACCCTAGGGCTGTAGGTAGTACCCTAGGGCTGTAGGTAGTACCCTAGGGCTGTAGGTAGTACCCTAGGGCTATAGGTAGTACCCTAGGGCTATAGGTAGCACCCCAGGGCTGTAGGTAGTACCCTAGGGCTGTAGTACCCTAGGGCTGTAGTACCCTAGGACTGTAGTACCCTAGTGCTGTAGTACCCTAGTGCTGTAGTACCCTAGTGCTGTAGTACCCTTGGGCTGTAGTACCCTAGTGCTGTAGCACCCTAGGGCTGTAGTACCCTAGGGTTGTAGTACCCTAGTGCTGTAGTACACTAGGGCTGTAGTACCCTAGGGCTGTAGCACCCTAGGGCTGTAGCACCCTAGGGCTGTAGTACCCTAGGGCTGTAGGTAGTACCCTAGGGCTGTAGGTAGTACCCTAGGGCTGTAGTACCCTAGGGCTGTAGGTAGTACCCTAGGGCTGTAGGTAGTACCCTAGGGCTGTAGGTAGTACCCTAGGGCTGTAGGTAGAACCCTAGGTCTGTAGTACCCTTGGGCTGTAGTATCCAAGGGCGCCCAGGGTTGAATACCCATGTGCTATAGCAGGGGTTCCCAAACGTGTTCACTCAGGCCCAGCATTGGGGATCGTCTCGCGTCTATTTCAATGGGCACAAGCACTGTTCACACACCGCTTGTTGACAGAGAACATTTTGTAGGTTTAAAACGTCTTTCCGGCAATTCTACACATTTTGTCATATGGTGATTTTTGCCGTTTTAAAGCAAGTTTTATTGCAATTCTATACATTTTGCCATGTCTGTGTATTCATATGACATGAGTGACTCAAACATTACAAAACCTATGGGCAAAAACGGAAGCAAAAAAAAAAAAACATTCGCCCATATGGGCTAGTTGATCTGGACATTTCTGACAAGTTAGCAGCTAAGGTATGTATTGAGGTGACGAGACGAGAGGAACTGATGATGCAATACCCAATATAGAAGACGGCCCCCACCGCGCCAGAGCGTTATCCTGGACTCTAGTCACTGATTGGCCGTAGAACAAATCACTTGTGAACTGGCGATAGGTGCCTGTGTCGCAGTGACATCATGAACATTCTATTGAAATGGTTACTTGTATAGTGGAGTCTTTTTAGACATGTAGCTAGCTACCTTGTGCGTTCTCTTTTAGACTCCGTCTGCATATTTGCAATCAAACACCAGAATTTCCCCATCTCCTTAGCTATCATACTCTAATTCCACTGATTTCAAAACTCTGTCCTCCAGAAAGTGGAGAGAAACTCATAAATGTGTGCACATTTTCTGTAATGAGCTGGTATTGATTTCTTACTGTAAAAAACCTCAGACTGAAAGATAATTCAGAACTGGCACCTATTATCATCATCTGTCTGACAGTGACATCATTCGTCCTATTTTTGCATCAGTAAATACCAGACAGGGACGGCTCCGGTTTCTAACTCTTGTTCCACGGAGACCAATTAGTGTTTGCGGTGGAATACGGCAGTGGAATGACAGACTGAAAGGGTAGTCTTATTCGTTATGGAAAACAAAAAAAACTTTCCCCCCCGGGGGGCGGGACGTCACCAGATACCTGGCTCAACAATACTGTATCACTTCTTTCCATACACCTTCGTACAGATGGCCTTCCCTGCTCCCAGATCTGTTTGTATCCCCTTGACAATGACCATAGGAGTTAGCAAGCCAAATATAGGAGTTGACACACCGTCACAGCAGCCTAGGTTTACTGGCAGTGAGGAAGTAGAATGACAGCAGCTGTGTATTGTTAATAGCTTTTTTATTTATTTATTATTACAATAACTGCATACATTAAACGTTTTGAAGGGAAGGCCAATGATGTTACAGGAAACTAATGCATTTCCCTTGTTTTGTCATTTTAAATAAAATTAAAATTAAAAAAGAAAAATGTACAAAAGTGCTTCTTTACATGGTGCAAAAATACTGAATAAAGTCATAGTTTAAAAGGAAACAAGAGGAACAAAACATTTGACATTATATTCAACTTTCTAAAATGCTACCAAGCGGGAGAGAGGAAGAGAGGTGGATTATGGGAAATGTCCCAAATGGAACCCTATTCCCTATTCGCTGCACTATATTTAACCAGAGCTCTATGGGCCCCTGATCAAAAGTAGTGCACTACATAGGGAATAGGGTGCCATTTGGGAAGCATCCTACACCAGACGGTCATAGAAAAACAGCAACCCATCGATACAGATTAACATTTAAAATGGTTTGGATGAAACGTCAACACCTCAAGTAAATTTAAAATAATATTAAAAAAATCAATAAAAAAAAGTGTAACTATCCCTCACAACCTGTCAATCCAACATGCCCTAATATTGCTTAGATATTAATAAATAACGTTTAAATGACCCACATCAAACGAAATACATGGACTTTCTATCTGAACCAGTCTGTATTAGTTCAACTAGAGCTGGAAAGGCTCAGCGTCGGCAACTAGCTCTGGTCCACGGCGTTACGACGGCTGGCTAACACTGAAGGCTCAGCGTCGGCAACTAGCTCTGGTCCATGGCGTTACGACGGCTGGCTAACACTGAAGGCTCAGCATTAACAAGCCGCCCTAAAGCTTATCGTCAACCAGACCTGTGACAGTCAGTTGCTTGGTTACAAAGGACTTTTTTGATACACGCAAAGAAACTCCCATTTAGTCACTCCCTACCAGACCTGAATGTCTGAATTATTATGGCACTTGTTTTCAGTAACAGTTTATTTCCCTATTTCAGTTGATATGTAATCCATGTGGGAGAGGAGCCTGCTGCAGGGTGAGGAGGCTGCTGCAGGGTGAGGGTGGGAGAGGAGGTTGCTGCAGGGTGAGGGTGGGAGAGGAGGCTGCTGCAGGGTGAGGGTGGGAGAGGAGGCTGCTGCAGGGTGAGGGTGGGAGAGGAGGTTGCTGCAGGGTGAGGGTGGGAGAGGAGGCTGCTGCAGGGTGAGGGTGGGAGAGGAGGTTGCTGCAGGGTGAGGGTGGGAGAGGAGGCTGCTGCAGGGTGAGGGTGGGAGAGGAGGCTGCTGCAGGGTGAGGGTGGGAGAGGAGGCTGCTGCAGGGTGAGGGTGGGAGAGGAGGCTGCTGCAGGGTGAGGGTGGGAGAGGAGGCTGCTGCAGGGTGAGGGTGGGAGAGGAGCCTGCTGCAGGGTGAGGGTGGGAGAGGAGGCTGCTGCAGGGTGAGGGTGGGAGAGGAGGCTGCTGCAGGGTGAGGGTGGGAGAGGAGGCTGCTGCAGGGTGAGGGTGGGAGAAGAGGATGCTGCAGGGTGGGAGAGGAGGCTGCTGCAGGGTGGGAGAGGAGGCTGCTGCAGGGTGGCAGAGGAGGCTGCTGCAGGGTGGCAGAGGAGGCTGCTGCAGGGTGGCAGAGGAGGCTGCTGCAGGGTGGGAGAGGAGGCTGCTGCAGGGTGGGAGAGGAGGCTGCTGCAGGGTGAGAGAGGAGGCTGCTGCAGGGTGAGGGTGGGAGAGGAGGCTGCAGGGTGAGGGTGGCAGAGGAGGCTGCAGGGTGAGGGTGGCAGAGGAGGCTGCAGGGTGAGGGTGGGAGAGGAGGCTGCAGGGTGAGGGTGGGAGAGGAGGCTGCAGGGTGAGGGTGGCAGAGGAGGCTGCAGGGTGAGGGTGGGAGAGGAGGCTGCAGGGTGAGGGTGGGAGAGGAGGCTGCAGGGTGAGGGTGGGAGAGGAGGCTGCAGAGTGAGGGTGGGAGAGGAAGAGGAGGCTGCAGGGTGAGAGAGGAAGAGGAGGCTGCAGGGTGAGAGAGGAAGAGGAGGCTGCAGGGTGAGAGAGGAAGAGGAGGCTGCAGGGTGAGAGAGGAAGAGGAGGCTGCAGGGTGAGAGAGGAAGAGGAGGCTGCAGGGTGAGAGAGGAAGAGGAGGCTGCAGGGTGAGAGAGGAAGAGGAGGCTGCAGGGTGAGAGAGGAAGAGGAGGCTGCAGGGTGAGAGAGGAAGAGGAGGCTGCAGGGTGAGAGAGGAAGAGGAGGCTGCAGGGTGAGAGAGGAAGAGGAGGCTGCAGGGTGAGGGTGGGAGAGGAGGCTGCAGGGTGAGGGTGGGAGAGGAGGCTGCAGGGTGAGGGTGGGAGAGGAGGCTGCAGGGTGAGGGTGGGAGAGGAGGCTGCAGAGTGAGGGTGGGAGAGGAAGAGGAGGCTGCAGGGTGAGAGGAGAGGAGGCTGCAGGGTGAGAGAGGAAGAGGAGGCTGCAGGGTGAGAGAGGAAGAGGAGGCTGCAGGGTGAGAGAGGAAGAGGAGGCTGCAGGGTGAGAGAGGAAGAGGAGGCTGCAGGGTGAGAGAGGAAGAGGAGGCTGCAGGGTGAGAGAGGAAGAGGAGGCTGCAGGGTGAGAGAGGAAGAGGAGGCTGCAGGGTGAGAGAGGAAGAGGAGGCTGCAGGGTGAGAGAGGAAGAGGAGGCTGCAGGGTGAGAGAGGAAGAGGAGGCTGCAGGGTGAGAGAGGAAGAGGAGGCTGCAGGGTGAGAGAGGAAGAGGAGGCTGCAGGGTGAGAGAGGAAGAGGAGGCTGCAGGGTGAGGGTGTCTGTTGGTCTGAGCCTTTCCTGCACACGTTCTGTTCCTCCACAATCCAGTCTAGTCCAGTTCAGTGTCTGCAGCCCAAATGGCACCCTTCATAGCGCACTACTTTACCCTATGGGTCCTGGTCAAATGAAGTGTGCTATATAGAGAATAGGGAAGGGGTAGGCAACCAGGTGTGTTAAATTTAATCACTGAACTGATCAATGAACTCAATTGGTCATGTGTGGTGCCTAGTTGGAACTAAATCCTGCAGTACTCCAGGAACAAGGTTGCCTACCCCTGGAATGAGGTGGTATTTGGGACACACAGGGCTACAGAGGGAAGGAGAAGGGTGTGATGGGTTGTAGAGGAGTGAGGAGGTGAACAGGACTGTAGAGGGAGGAGGAGGTGGTGAACAGGACTGTAGAGGGAGGAGGAGGTGGTGGACAGGACTGTAGAGGGAGGAGGAGGTGGTGGACAGGACTGTAGAGGGAGGAGGAGGTTAACAGGACTGTAGAGGGAGGAGGTGGTGAACAGGACTGTAGAGGGAGGAGGTGGTGAACAGGACTGTAGAGGGAGGAGGAGGTTAACAGGACTGTAGAGGGAGGAGGAGGTGGTGAACAGGACTGTAGAGGGAGGAGGAGGTGGTGAACAGGACTGTAGAGGGAGGAGGAGGTGGTGAACAGGACTGTAGAGGGAGGAGGTGGTGGTGGACAGGACTGTAGAGGGAGGAGGAGGTGGTGGACAGGACTGTAGAGGGAGGAGGAGGTGGTGGACAGGACTGTAGAGGGAGGAGGAGGTGGTGAACAGGACTGTAGAGGGAGGAGGAGGTTAACAGGACTGTAGAGGGAGGAGGTGGTGAACAGGACTGTAGAGGGAGGAGGTGGTGAACAGGACTGTAGAGGGAGGAGGAGGTTAACAGGACTGTAGAGGGAGGAGGAGGTGGTGAACAGGACTGTAGAGGGAGGAGGTGGTGAACAGGACTGTAGAGGGAGGAGGTGGTGAACAGGACTGTAGAGGGAGGAGGAGGTGGTGGACAGGACTGTAGAGGGAGGAGGAGGTGGTGGACAGGACTGTAGAGGGAGGAGGAGGTGGTGAACAGGACTGTAGAGGGAGGAGGTGGTGAACAGGACTGTAGAGGGAGGAGGAGGTGGTGGACAGGACTGTAGAGGGAGGAGGAGGTGAACAGGACTGTAGAGGGAGGAGGTGGTGAACAGGACTGTAGAGGGAGGAGGTGGTGGACAGGACTGTAGAGGGAGGAGGAGGTGAACAGGACTGTAGAGGGAGGAGGAGGTGCTGCTTGCCTGCTCAGCATAAGGCCGTTGGAAGATCTGTGTTGAGGGAGGAGGTGGTTTTGCTGGAAGCGTCACAGTCCCCTTGTCTGACCTGTTGGTTGATGACCTGTTGGTTGATGACCTGTTGTTTCTCTATTCACTAACTAGTTCCTGGGTTTGGTGACACTGTTCAACCAAAGATGTTTTATAACTAAACCAAGATAGACCACAGCTTGTCGTTTCCAATGGGAACAAATGAGTCATAGTGGGCAGAACAAGCAAGGATGTGGGCAGAGTCAAGCACGAGCTAGATGAGAGCCTATTGGCGCCTTCTAGTATACATCTACATATTTCCGTTAGGGAACACCTACTCTGTGAAGTGTGCAATAACTCAATTCACCTTTGCCCTCCTTGTAACAGCATGATTTGTTAAACACTTTTGCAAAACGGTAAAGTCTACAAAAATTAATCCGTTCCGTTCGTAACAGATTCTAGTTTTGGGAACAGAAAACTGTATTGTGATCAAATGTGTCATCGATGAGAAGATTTGCAGAATGTCGGTCAAAATCCATCTGGTTCCATCTTCACCCACCGACTGCCAGTGGGCTTCCTCTCACTATCATATTTGATAGTGTGTGGAAACGCTTCACATTTTATACATCCAATGAAATATCTGTCTCATTGTTCTATCTGTGTTTGTACCATGAGTCCAGGCGGTATGAGAGCCTGCTGAGAGAAGTGAAGGGACTGCTGTGAGCTTATCCACTTCCTGCTAATTCTTCACCTATCCAATGGGTCTGTAGGTACGCTCCACCGCTCCCCCTCTCTCTGTGTGGAGTCACTGGGTCAGAGCTAGGAGCTGGTAACATGGTTATTAAGGGGCTAGTAACTGTTCTCATGTCCGGCCAGGATGTAGAGGTTGCTGAGGGCTGTGGGGTTGTCAGTGGGCCGGCTTTCCAGAACCACCACCCTGTCAGAAAGAGATGTCAGTTAACAGCACCAGAAACATCAGGAACAAACAACAACACTGCAGGTTATAAGCTGCCAACCAGGTCCCCCAATCTGAAGAAAAAACACAGAATAGAACAGAATTCATTGAATAGAATTGATACAAATGTCTTGGTGGGTTAGAGAGTAGCGAGACAAGAGGACTGGCTACATTTAAGTTAATATGACACTAGAGATCATGAGGAGTAGAGAGAGGTGCCATCCTTTCCAGCAGAGTGACAGATGAGATGAGGAGTGTCTCTGCCCACACAGGGTACAGTCCAAGACCATAGTGTCTGATCTATCAGATGGAATTACAGAGGAGCAGAGAGAGAGAGAGAGAGACACTCAAACCAGGCTGGCGTGGCAGTGCCCAGGTGCCAGTCTGAATAAAACATACAGGATGGCAGAGTAGAGGCTGTTGCAGGGGAATCAGAACGGACTGAGCCTAAAGCACCATGGGGCCCTGTCCTGAGACAACCATCACTACTAGGAGATCTTCCACCCACAGGGTGGGAAATGTGTCTGAGCCAGGGAGTTAAATCACAATGGTTTCTATAGTTGAGGACTGGTGTAAGAGGGCTAGGGGACTGCCCTGCCACACTGACCACTCTGCAGCATGTAACCAACCAGAAGCTGTAATGTGAGTCACATAGATAACATGCAGAGGTTTTACAAGCCTCTTCTGATAGCATTGAGATTACAATGAGGTATCCCACTTAGACTCAAAGTGTTTGAATGCTGAAAGATGAAAGATTGTTGATTTATAAACAGGGTTGTGTGATCTGGGGCACATGCCTCGTCATAGCAACGGAAGCGGACCTGGAGAGAGAGACTGAGTCACCGGAGCTGGGGACCTCTTCTCTATAGAGAGGTCTGAAGAGGACTCAGACTAAGAGGGGGAGAGAGAGAAACAGAGAGAGAGAGAGACGGAGAGAGAGAGAAGGGGGAGAGAGAGAGATATAGATATACGGAGAGAGAGAAGGGGGAGAGAGAAACAGAGAGAGAACCAGAGAGAGAGACGGAGAGAGAGACGGAGAGAGAGAGAGAGAGAGAGAGAGAGAGGGAGAGAGGGAGAGAGGGAGAGAGGGAGAGAGGGAGAGAGGGAGAGAGGGAGAGAGGGAGAGAGGGAGAGAGGGAGAGAGGGAGAGAGGGAGAGAGGGAGAGAGGGAGAGAGGAGGGAGAGAGGGAGAGAGAGAGAGAGAGAGAGAGAGAGAGAGAGAGAGAGAGAGAGAGAGAGAGAGAGAGAGAGAGGGAGAGAGAGAGAAGTAGGATGTTTGGTGGTTTCCAGGCGATGGTTAAACACAGGGACCTGTGGGAGGACACTTGCTCCCTGGAGACTAGCTACCAGCCCTGCCTCTACGGCTTTATAGAGGTCAAAGGGCACTACATAAATCTATACAACTAGAAAGAGAAAACAGAGGAAAGAGATGGGGGAGGCAGAAAGTAAAGAGAGAGTGAGAGAAAGAGCGAAAAGTTGAGACAGAGAGATACAAGTAAAGAGAAAAAGAGGGGGAAAGGACAGGTAAGTGAATAATTAAAATAGAATCATTTGAAGCACCAACCCGTCAGATCTGAAGAGAGACAGACAGCGAGAAAGAGTTAAAAACACTATCATTTCAAGCACCAACCTGTCAGATCCGAGGAGACGGAAGACTCGGCTGGGATCAGAAATCTCCTGGGTGATCTGTAGATTAAAGGAAGGAATGGAACATTTCATTAACAAGATGAAACATACACAGGGACATTAATGAACATGGAAACATACACAGGGACATTAATGAACATGGAAACATACACAGGGACATTAATGAACATGGAAACATACACAGGGACATTAATGAACATGGAAACATACACATGGACATTAATGAACATGGAAACATACACAGGGACACTAATGAACATGGAAACATACACAGGGACACTAATGAACATGGAAACATACACAGGGACACTAATGAACATGGAAACATACACAGGGACATTAATGAACATGGAAACATACACAGGGACATTAATGAACATGGAAACATACACATGGAAACATACACATGGAAACATAGACAGGGAAATTGATGAACATGGAAACATACACAGGGACATTAATGAACATGGAAACATACACAGGGACATTAATGAACATGGAAACATACACAGGGACATTAATGAACATGGAAACATACACAGGGACATTAATGAACATGGAAACATACACAGGGACATTAATGAACATGGAAACATACACAGGGACATTAATGAACATGGAAACATACACAGGGACATTAATGAACATGGAAACATACACAGGGACATTAATGAACATGGAAACATACACAGGGACATTAATGAACATGGAAACATACACAGGGACATTAATGAACACGGAAACATACACAGGGACATTAATGAACATGGAAACATTCACAGGGACATTAATGAACATGGAAACATAGACAGGGACATTAATGAACATGGAAACATACACATGGAAACATAGACAGGGACATTAATGAACATGGAAACATTCACAGGGACATTGATGAACATGGAATCATACACAGGGACATTGATGAACATGGAAACATTCACAGGGACATTAATCAACATGGAAACATTCACAGGGACATTGATGAGGAGCTACATGGAACATTAAACTGGTGGTTTTGCCCCGATACTGTTAACACTTTACAAGGGGTCTTCATTTCCATGCAAAGTATAAGTGAGTGATCTTATATTTCCCCATTACAGTCCATCCCTTGATTAAAGACCGACCTCAGTAGACCCCATGACCTCAGTAGACATCCCCCCAATGACCTCAGTAGACACCCCATGACCTCAGTAGACCCACCATGACCTCAGTAGACATCCCCCCAATGACCTCAGTAGATCCCCCCCCATAACCTCAGTAGATCCCCCCCCCATAACCTCAGTAGATCCCCCCCCATAACCTCAGTAGATCCCCCCCCATAACCTCAGTAGATCCCCCCCCCCCATAACCTCAGTAGATCCCCCCCCCCATAACCTCAGTAGATCCCCCCCCCCATAACCTCAGTAGACCCCCCCCCCCCATAACCTCAGTAGATCCCCCCCCCCATAACCTCAGTAGATCCCCCCCCCCATAACCTCAGTAGATCCCCCCCCCCATAACCTCAGTAGATCCCCCCCCATAACCTCAGTAGATCCCCCCCCATAACCTCAGTAGATCCCCCCCCCCCATAACCTCAGTAGATCCCCCCCCCCATAACCTCAGTAGATCCCCCCCCATAACCTCAGTAGATCCCCCCCCCCCATAACCTCAGTAGATCCCCCCCCCATAACCTCAGTAGATCCCCCCCCATAACCTCAGTAGATCCCCCCCCCATAACCTCAGTAGATCTCCCCCCCCATAACCTCAGTAGATACCCCCCCCCCCATAACCTCAGTAGATCCCCCCCCATAACCTCAGTAGATCCCCCCCCCCATAACCTCAGTAGATCCCCCCCCCCCATAACCTCAGTAGATCCCCCCCCCCCATAACCTCAGTAGCCCCCCCATAACCTCAGTAGCCCCCCCATAACCTCAGTAGTCCCCCCCATAACCTCAGTAGTCCCCCCATGACCTCAGTAGTCCCCCCATGACCTCAGTAGTCCCCCCCATGACCTCAGTAGACCCCCCCCCCCCCCCCCCCCCCATGACCTCAGTAGCCCCCCCTGCCAACCCTAAGTTACTCTGCTTATCAGAGTTCAGATTGATTCAGTGTTTCGCTGCCTGCCTACATAGACGAGGCCAGGAGATAAATCCTCTGGGTTCACACGCTGAGGCTAAGCTACATTAAGCTATGTGTGTGTGTCTGTGTCCACCTGCAGGTAATGAAGTTGTCAACCTTTCACAGAGAGTTAACCTGATCACCAGGCACGCCGCGACGCACACACAATAAAAGTCCAGAGATCACTGTGAGGTGAGGCATTCTGTTTTTATGAAAAGTGATAGGGGACACCCAGGGTAGTCTTTTCACTGCCACACACACACACACACAGCCACACACACAGCCACACACACACACAGCCACACACACACACACACACACACACACACACACACACACACACACACACACACACACACACACACACGTGTATGACTGAGCTGAAACAAGGCTGTGTGTTGGCTGAGGGCTCAGCCCAGCGTTACAGTACAGTGTGTGTGTGTGTGTGTGTGTGTGTGTGTGTGTGTGCCAGGCTGGAGCACAACACGTTAGCCTGTCAAAATGTCAGATACCATGCAGTATTCATGTTCATCCGAAAATGACACAGCTGCAGAACAGAGGGGTGAAGGTGAGCTGTTCAATTATTCATCCGCTCTGTCTCCTGTATGATTCTGTTGAAAAGCCTCCTCGAAGGAAGGCAGTGAAGGGGGGACAGGACATTTAGTCTATTGATATGATGCCTGGTAGGCTGATCGCTTCAGCGGGTACCTCCCTAGCCACCTAAAGGCTTTGTTCTCGTCGTCATCAGGACCCCGGGTAACCCTAACCAGAGGGGTCTCTGTCCGGCTAAGAACTCACACCTAGCAGGTGTCACTGGCGGTCTTGCCTCCTAGTACACAGTTATCTGATCTAGGGCTGTCTGACAACAACAAAACATGTATGTATTGGTCGACCGAAAGTAGTTTGGTCGACATTTTTTTTAAAAACGTGTATTTTTCCATATATAGACACACCATATGTGTTTTAATAAAATCGACTATGTGCATTGAGCTTGTCTAATGCTTTAAGCTTACGGTTTGATGAAGTAAGACAAAATGCCTCAAGAGGGCGCCAGAAATCTAGATAACCAAAAAAAATAAAAAACCTGACCCAACTATTTTCCTTCCCGCTCCTTCCTGCTGGCTTTTGCAGATTCTGCCATTACTCTCCTGAAGTTGCCGGTAATAGGCAACACGAGGAATCGGCGACCTTTCTCATGTGGAATGACAATTTATCTTACCATTTCTACCGATCTGCGTGCCCGTTATGGTTTTCATATGCACATTTTCATGAAAGTTTCATTTAATTTATAATAAAGTATTCGTATCTCAAAATCATTGTCACGTGGTTAATCAAAATGATATCCAAACGAAAACGATAAACCTAAAAAGTAACTTCTATTACCAACTATGTAAAAATAGTCGACATAAAAGCCAACGAATAAAAACATTTCAGCCTGCAGGTAGAAAATCTCCTGCTGAAAATAATTATCTTATAAATCACATTGGCTATGCATGGCCTGTCTGCAACCAACTTGACACATTGTGTCAACTATCAACTTGGGTCCTTTGCAACATTGTATAAAATATTCTGGGCCCATTCAAATATTTCCTGTCCCAGTGAGCTCAGGACAGACACATTGGTAGGATATTTGGGCAAGGGATAAGAAGCAGTGTTTGACTTGGGCAGGAGCTGACCGGAGCAGAGTACCAGCATCTCAAATGTTCTACTGCTTGACCTCAAAAAGTACTGTGGAGCTCCTGCACCTAAATATAAACAGTACCAGCACCCAAAACGAGTACCGGAACCTATTTCAGCCTAAGTCAAGCACTGAGAATAAGCAATCAGGAAGGCCTATACTATGACGTTTCCACTGGAACAGAGTATTACATTTTCCCCTTTCACGCTGAGTGGTTATCAAAAGGGAAAGAGCTGGATAGATTTTAAAAAATACATTGAGGAACTATTGTCATTATCAATGGATGTAAAAAACACACTTTGATTGCTTGCTGTTTGAGATGAAGAAAAGATTACTTTGAGAAGCTCGACAGCTCATTATTGGTGGTGCGTTAAGCCAATCAGAAATACTATCAGATCCTCAAATGGACACACACATTTACAGTGCATTCGGAAAGTATTCAGACCCCTTAACTTTTCCCACATTTTGTTACCTTACAGCCGTATTCTAAAATGGAATAAATCGTTTCCCCCCCTCATCAATCTACACACAATACCCCATAATGACATCACAATACCCCATAATGACATCACAATACCCCATAATGACATCACAATACCCCATAATGACAAAGCAAAAACTGGATTAAAAAAAACAAAAAAAACAGAAATATGACATTTACGTAAGTATTCAGACCCTTTACTCAGTACTTTGTTGAAGCACCTTTGGCAGCGATTACAGCCTCAAGTCTTCTTGGGTATGACGCTGCGAGCTTGGCACACCTGTATTTGGGGAGTTTCTCCCATTCTTCTCTGCAGATCCTCTCAAGTTCTGTCAGGTTGGATGGGGAGCGTCACTGCACAGCTATTTTCAGGTCTCTTCAGAGATGTTCGATCGGGTTCAAGTCCGGGCTCTGGCTGGGCCACTCAAGGACATCCAGATACTTGTCCCCAAGCCACTCCTGCGTTGTCTTGGCTGTGTGCTTAGGGTCGTTGTCTTGTTGGAAGGTGAACCTTCGCCCCAGTCTGAGATCCTGAGCGCTCTGGAGCAAGTTTTCATCAAGGATCGCTCTGTACTTTGCTCCGTTCATCTTTCCCTCGATCCTGACTAGTCTCCCAGTCCCTGACGCTGAAAAACATCCCCCACAGCATGATGCTGCCACCTCCATGCTTCACCGGTGCCAGGTTTCCTCCAGATGTGATGCTTGAATTCAGGCCAAAGAGTCTTTAGGTGCCTTTTAGCAAACTCCAAGCGGGCTGTCATGTGCCTTTTACTGAGGAGTGGCTTCCGTCTGGCGACTGTACCATAAAGGCCTAATTGGTGGAGTGCTGCAGAGATGGTTGTCCTTCTGGAAGGTTCTCCCATCTCCACAGAGGAACTCTAGAGCTCTGTCAGAGTGACCATCGGGTTCTTGGTCACCTCCCTGACCAAGGCCCTTCTCCCCCGATTGCTCGGTTTGGCCGGGCGGCCAGCTCTAGGAAGAGTCTTGGTGGTTCCAAACTTCTTCCATTTCAGAATGATGGAGACCACTGTGTTCTTGGGGACCTTCAATGCCGCACACATTTTTTTGGTACCCTTCCCCAGAATCTTTTCTCTGGGATCTACGGACAATTCCTTCGACCTCATGACTTGGTTTTTGCCCTGACATGCACTGTCAACTGTGGGACCTTATATAGACAGGTGTGTGCCTTTCCAAATCATGTCCAATCAATTGAATTCATCACAGGTGGACTCCATTCAAGTTGTAGAAACATCTCAAGGATGATCAACGGGAACAGGATGCAAAGGGTCTGAATACTTACATAAATAAGGTATTTCAGTTTCTCTTTTATAAATTTGCAAAAAATTAAAAAAAAAACTGTTTTTGTCATTATGGGGTATTGTGTGTCGATTGATGAGGAATCATTTTAATTTAATCCATTTTAGAATAAGACTGTAACGTAACAAAACGTGGGAAAATGGGTCTGAATAGTTCCCGAAGGCACTGTATATGCCTACATTTGCACGCAGGCCAGGTAGCCTATAACTAGCACGTGGTTAGCTACTAGCTAGGTGTTGGCTGTCTCCAGGGAAGTGTGGTAGCGTGTATACTCCGGTCTCTGTGGTAGTGTGTATACTCTGGTCTCTGTGGTAGTGTGTATACTCCGGTCTCTGTGGTAGTGTGTATACTCCGGTCTCTGTGGTAGTGTGTATACTCCGGTCTCTGTGGTAGTGTGTATACTTCTATGCGTGCAAGTCCTTACTCAACATTGACAGGAACGCTCCTAACAAAAGACAATGGCTTAATTGACAAAAACTCATAAATTAAATGAAATAAACCAAAACCTGTTTCTCACAAGTGGAGCATAGAGGTTGTGCCCTCTGCAAACAATGTGTCCAGTCCTCTTGGTGTGTTTGGACCATGATAGTTTGTTAGTGATGTGGACACCAAGGAACTTGAAGCTCCACTACAGCCCCCGTCGATGAATAGCATTCTCACATAGGTGTTCCTTTTGTCCAGGTGGGAAAGGACAGTGTGGAGTGCAATTGAGAATACGTCATCTGTGGATCTGTTGGGGCGGTATGCGAATTGGAGTGGGTCTAGGGATTCTGGGAAGATGGCGTTGATGTGAGCCAGAGACCGGAGTATACACACTACCACAGAGACCGGAGTATACACGCTACCACAGAGACCGGAGTATACACGCTACCACAGAGACCGGAGTATACACACTACCACAGAGGCAGGAGTATACACACTACCACAGAAGTATACACACTACCACAGAAGTATACACACTACCACAGAAGTATACACACTACCACAGAAGTATACACACTACCACAGAAGTATACACACTACCACAGAAGTATACACACTACCACAGAAGTATACACACTACCACAGAAGTATACACACTACCACAGAAGTATACACACTACCACAGAAGTATACACACTACCACAGAAGTATACACACTACCACAGAAGTATACACACTACCACAGAGACCGGAGTATACACGCTACCACAGAGACCGGAGTATACACGCTACCACAGAGACCGGAGTATACACGCTACCACAGAGACCGGAGTATACACGCTACCACAGAGGCAGGAGTATACACACTACCACAGAGGCAGGAGTATACACACTACCACAGAAGTATACACACTACCACAGAAGTATACACACTACCACAGAAGTATACACACTACCACAGAAGTATACACACTACCACAGAAGTATACACACTACCACAGAAGTATACACACTACCACAGAAGTATACACACTACCACAGAAGTATACACACTACCACAGAAGTATACACACTACCACAGAAGTATACACACTACCACAGAAGTATACACACTACCACAGAGACCGGAGTATACACACTACCACAGAAGTATACACACTACCACAGAGACAGGAGTACACACACTACCACAGAGACAGGAGTACACACACTACCACAGAGACCGGAGAATACACACTACCACAGAGACCGGAGTATACACACTACCACAGAGACCGGAGTATACACACTACCACAAAGACCGGAGTATACACACTACCACAGAAGTATACACACTACCACAGAGACCGGAGTATACACGCTACCACAGAGACCGGAGTATACACGCTACCACAGAGACCGGAGTATACACACTACCACAGAGACCGGAGTATACACACTACCACAGAGACCGGAGTATACACACTACCACAGAGGCAGGAGTATACACACTACCACAGAGGCAGGAGTATACACACTACCACAGAGACCGGAGTATACACACTACCACAGAAGTATACACACTACCACAGAAGTATACACACTACCACAGAGACCGGAGTATACACACTACCACAGAAGTATACACACTACCACAGAGACAGGAGTACACACACTACCACAGAGACAGGAGTACACACACTACCACAGAGACCGGAGAATACACACTACCACAGAGACCGGAGTATACACACTACCACAGAGACCGGAGTATACACACTACCACAAAGACCGGAGTATACACACTACCACAGAAGTATACACACTACCACAGAGACCGGAGTATACACGCTACCACAGAGACCGGAGTATACACGCTACCACAGAGACCGGAGTATACACACTACCACAGAGACCGGAGTATACACACTACCACAGAGACCGGAGTATACACACTACCACAGAGGCAGGAGTATACACACTACCACAGAGACCGGAGTATACACACTACCACAGAAGTATACACACTACCACAGAAGTATACACACTACCACAGAAGTATACACACTACCACAGAAGTATACACACTACCACAGAAGTATACACACTACCACAGAAGTATACAGACTACCACAGAGACAGGAGTATACACACTACCACAGAGGCAGGAGTATACACACTACCACAGAAGTATACAGACTACCACAGAGACAGGAGTATACACACTACCACAGAGGCAGGAGTATACACACTACCACAGAGGCAGGAGTATACACACTACCACAGAGGCAGGAGTATACACACTACCACAGAGGCAGGAGTATACACACTACCACAGAGGCAGGAGTATACACACTACCACAGAGGCAGGAGTATACACACTACCACAGAGGCAGGAGTATACACACTACCACAGAGACCGGAGTATACACACTACCACAGAGACCGGAGTATACACACTACCACAGAGACCGGAGTATACACACTACCACAGAGACCGGAGTATACACACTACCACAGAGGCAGGAGTATACACACTACCACAGAGGCAGGAGTATACACACTACCACAGAGACCGGAGTATACACACTACCACAGAAGTATACACACTACCACAGAAGTATACACACTACCACAGAGACCGGAGTATACACACTACCACAGAAGTATACACACTACCACAGAGACAGGAGTACACACACTACCACAGAGACAGGAGTACACACACTACCACAGAGACCGGAGAATACACACTACCACAGAGACCGGAGTATACACACTACCACAGAGACCGGAGTATACACACTACCACAAAGACCGGAGTATACACACTACCACAGAAGTATACACACTACCACAGAGACCGGAGTATACACGCTACCACAGAGACCGGAGTATACACGCTACCACAGAGACCGGAGTATACACACTACCACAGAGACCGGAGTATACACACTACCACAGAGACCGGAGTATACACACTACCACAGAGGCAGGAGTATACACACTACCACAGAGGCAGGAGTATACACACTACCACAGAGACCGGAGTATACACACTACCACAGAAGTATACACACTACCACAGAAGTATACACACTACCACAGAAGTATACACACTACCACAGAAGTATACACACTACCACAGAAGTATACACACTACCACAGAAGTATACAGACTACCACAGAGACAGGAGTATACACACTACCACAGAGGCAGGAGTATACACACTACCACAGAAGTATACAGACTACCACAGAGACAGGAGTATACACACTACCACAGAGGCAGGAGTATACACACTACCACAGAGGCAGGAGTATACACACTACCACAGAGGCAGGAGTATACACACTACCACAGAGGCAGGAGTATACACACTACCACAGAGGCAGGAGTATACACACTACCACAGAGGCAGGAGTATACACACTACCACAGAGGCAGGAGTATACACACTACCACAGAGGCAGGAGTATACACACTACCACAGAGACCGGAGTATACACACTACCACAGAGACCGGAGTATACACACTACCACAGAGACCGGAGTATACACACTACCACAGAAGTATACACACTACCACAGAGACAGGAGTACACACACTACCACAGAGACAGGAGTACACACACTACCACAGAGACCGGAGAATACACACTACCACAGAGACCGGAGTATACACACTACCACAGAGACCGGAGTATACACACTACCACAGAGACCGGAGTATACACACTACCACAGAGACCGGAGTATACACACTACCACAGAGACCGGAGTATACACACTACCACAGAAGTATACACACTACCACAGAAGTATACACACTACCACAGAAGTATACACACTACCACAGAAGTATACACACTACCACAGAGACCGGAGTATACACACTACCACAGAAGTATACACACTACCACAGAGACAGGAGTACACACACTACCACAGAGACCGGAGAATACACACTACCACAGAGACCGGAGTATACACACTACCACAGAGACCGGAGTATACACACTACCACAGAGACCGGAGTATACACACTACCACAGAGACCGGAGTATACACACTACCACAGAAGTATACACACTACCACAGAGACAGGAGTACACACACTACCACAGAGGCAGGAGTATACACACTACCACAGAGGCAGGAGTATACACACTACCACAGAGACCGGAGTATACACACTACCACAGAAGTATACACACTACCACAGAAGTATACACACTACCACAGAAGTATACACACTACCACAGAAGTATACACACTACCACAGAAGTATACACACTACCACAGAAGTATACACACTACCACAGAGACCGGAGTATACACACTACCACAGAAGTATACACACTACCACAGAGACAGGAGTACACACACTACCACAGAGACCGGAGAATACACACTACCACAGAGACCGGAGTATACACACTACCACAGAGACCGGAGTATACACACTACCACAGAGACCGGAGTATACACACTACCACAGAGACCGGAGTATACACACTACCACAGAAGTATACACACTACCACAGAGACAGGAGTACACACACTACCACAGAGACCGGAGTATACACACTATCACAGAAGTATACACATTACCACAGAGACAGGAGTACACACACTACCACAGCGACCGGAGTATACAGACTACCACAGAGACAGGAGTATACACACTACCACAGAGGCAGGAGTATACACACTACCACAGAGGCAGGAGTATACACACTACCACAGAGACAGGAGTATACACACTACCACAGAGATCGGAATATACACACTACCACAGAGACCGGAGTATACACACTACCACAGAGACCGGAGTATACACACTACCACAGAGACAGGAGTATACACACTACCACAGAGGCAGGAGTATACACACTACCACAGAGGCAGGAGTATACACACTACCACAGAGACAGGAGTATACACACTACCACAGAGACAGGAGTATACACACTACCACAGAGGCAGGAGTATACACACTACCACAGAGACCGGAGTATACACACTACCACAGAGACCGGAGTATACACACTACCACAGAGACCGGAGTATACACACTACCACAGAGACCGGAGTATACACGCTACCACACTTCCCTGGAGACAGCCAACACCTAGCTAGTAGCTAACCACGTGCTAGTTCCTCAGTCTGGGAAAACAACTGATAATTATGTCAACATGGACTAGGGGTTGGAACCAGCTGGAAATCTTTGCCAGTTTGTGTGTAGGATACCTGCCCCTCCCCCTCAGAAACAGCTGTAACCTACTGTCGTTACAAGCCCCCCCCCTCAGAAACAGCTGTAACCTACTGTCGTTACAAGCCCCCCCCCCCCCCCCTCAGAAACAGCTGTAACCTACTGACGTTACAAGCCCCTCCCCCCCTTGTAACAGCTGTAACCGACTGACGTTACAAGCCCCTCCCCCTCTAACAGCTGTAACCGACTGACGTTACAAGCCCCTACCCCTCTGTAACAGCTGTAACCGACTGGTGCCTTTCCAATCCCCCTCCTGTATAGATCTGACTGGTGCCTTTCCAATCCCCCTCCTGTATAGACCTGACTGGTGCCTTTCCAATCCTCCCTCCTGTATAGATCTGACTGGTGCCTTTCCAATCCCCCTCCTGTATAGACCTGACTGGTGCCTTTCCAATCCTCCCTCCTGTATAGATCTGACTGACGCCTTTCCAATCCCCCTCCTGTATAGACCTGACTGGTGCCTTTCCAAATCGCCTCCAGTATAGATCTGACTGGTGCCTTTCCAATCCTCCTCCTGTATAGATCTGACTGGTGCCTTTCCAATCCCCCTCCTGTATAGATCTGACTGGTGCCTTTCCAATCCTCCCTCCTGTATAGATCTGACTGGTGCCTTTCCAATCCTCCCTCCTGTATAGATCTGACTGGTGCCTTTCCAATCCCCCTCCTGTATAGATCTGACTGGTGCCTTTCCAATCCTCCTCCTGTATAGATCTGACTGGTGCCTTTCCAATCCCCCTCCTGTATAGATCTGACTGGTGCCTTTCCAATCCCCCTCCTGTATAGATCTGACTGGTGTCTTTCCAATTCTCCCTCCTGTATAGATCTGACTGGTGCCTTTCCAATCCTCCTCCTGTATAGATCTGACTGGTGTCTTTCCAATCCCCCTCCAGTATAGATCTGACTGGTGCCTTTCCAATCCTCCTCCTGTATAGATCTGACTGGTGCCTTTCCAATCCCCCTCCTGTATAGATCTGACTGGTGCCTTTCCAATCCTCCTCCAGTATAGATCTGACTGGCGCCTTTCCAATCCCCCTCCAGTATAGATCTGACTGACGCCTTTCCAATCCCCCTCCTGTATAGACCTGACTGGTGCCTTCCCAATCCCCCTCCTGTATAGATCTGACTGGTGCCTTTCCAATCCTCCCTCCTGTATAGATCTGACTGGTGCCTTTCCAATCCTCCTCCAGTATAGATCTGACTGACGCCTTTCCAATCCCCCTCCTGTATAGATCTGACTGACGCCTTTCCAATCCTCCTCCTGTATAGATCTGACTGGTGCTTTTCCAATCCTCCTCCTGTATAGATCTGACTGGTGTCTTTCCAATCCTCCTCCTGTATAGATCTGACTGGTGCCTTTCCAATCCTCCTCCTGTATAGATCTGACTGGTGCCTTTCCAATCCTCCTCCTGTATAGATCTGACTGGTGTCTTTCCAATCCTCCTCCTGTATAGATCTGACTGGTGTCTTTCCAATCCTCCTCCTGTATAGATCTGACTGGTGCCTTTCCAATCCTCCTCCTGTATAGATCTGACTGGTGCCTTTCCAATCATCCTCCTGTATAGATCTGACTGGTGCCTTTCCAATCCCCCTCCTGTATAGATCTGACTGGTGCCTTTCCAATCCTCCTCCTGTATAGATCTGACTGGTGCCTTTCCAATCCCCCTCCTGTATAGACCTGACTGTATTATAGTCAGGTTTTGTTACAGCCACCAAGTCATAATCATATTTAGATTCAGTTTGATTGACAATGTGTAGCATGTCTAGTGTGACAGTATGGTTACGGGTGACTGAATGGTTTTGTTACCACGGTAACACCTACCTCGTTGGACTTGAAGCTCTTTCCCTGCATGCCGTGCTTCCAGAAGGCTAGAACACTGTCCTGAAGGCACACTGGAGCACGAGGAGACGGGGACGTCAGTTATCATACATATTATTACTACACAGTTTATTATATTATAAAAAGTAGAACACGTCACTGGGGGAGAAGGGACAGGAATGTTATACGACAGGGAGGATAATCGGCAATCATCGTACACATTAATATACAAAGGTCGACGTTGACATTGACATTAACAATTAGCTTCTACACCTGCATTGCTTGCTGTTTGGGGTTTTAGGCTGGGTTTCTGTACAGCACTTCGAGATATTAGCTGATGTACGAAGGGCTATATAAAATAAACTTGATTGATTGATTGATTGAACAAGGATGCATAGTATTGAAGGGTAGTGGGATGTGAATACAGGGGAAACCATAACTCTATTATAAAACACTGAAGTTAGCCCCTAGAAGCTCTTTTAGCCCCTAGAAGCTCTTTTAGCCCCTAGAAGCTCAACTCTAACATTGAAATAGTAGGTGAATAATATTAAGAGGTCATCTTACCAACGGATCCAATGGCGAAGTCAAAGCTGAGCTCTGAGGCTAGCTTCTTATTAGACTTTAATCTTCCCATGAGGTTCACGATCTTTAGATTTTCTAGAATGAAAAAAAAAAAAAAAATAGGAGAGCTTTTTGAATAGTGGCCGGATAAAAAAAAAAGCAGATCCTCACTTACAAGGACATCACAAACGTAGTGTACGTTCTTAGCTGCTACGATGTTTCACGGTTCCTGAAATGGGTAAAAGATAACTGTCCTAATAATGCTCGGTGATCTTAGAACGAGCTGTAAAAGACTACAACTAGAGGAGAGGGTGTCGCTGTCTGAGATTAAAGCTCTGGTAGAGGAGACTAAAACTAGAGGAGAGGGTGTCGCTGTCTGAGATTAAAGCTCTGATAGAGGAGACTACAACTAGAGGAGAGGGTGTCGCTGTCTGAGATTAAAGCTCTGATAGAGGAGACTACAACTAGAGGAGAGGGTGTCGCTGTCTGAGATTAAAGCTCTGGTAGAGGAGACTAAAACTAGAGGAGAGGGTGTCGCTGTCTGAGATTAAAGCTCTGAGAGGAGACTACAACTAGAGGAGAGGGTGTCGCTGTCTGAGATTAAAGCTCTGGTAGAGGAGACTAAAACTAGAGGAGAGGGTGTCGCTGTCTGAGATTAAAGCTCTGGTAGAGGAGACTAAAACTAGAGGAGAGGGTGTCGCTGTCTGAGATTAAAACTCTGGTAGAGGAGACTACAACTAGAGGAGAGGGTGTCGCTGTCTGAGATTAAAGCTCTGGTAGAGGAGACTAAAACTAGAGGAGAGGGTGTCGCTGTCTGAGATTAAAGCTCTGAGAGGAGACTACAACTAGAGGAGAGGGTGTCGCTGTCTGAGATTAAAGCTCTGGTAGAGGAGACTACAACTAGAGGAGAGGGTGTCGCTGTCTGAGATTAAAGCTCTGGTAGAGGAGACTACAACTAGAGGAGAGGGTGTCGCTGTCTGAGATTAAAGCTCTGAGAGGAGACTACAACTAGAGGAGAGGGTATCGCTGTCTGAGATTAAAGCTCTGAGACGAGACTACAACTAGAGGAGAGGGTGTCGCTGTCTGAGATTAAAGCTCTGAGAGGAGACTACAACTAGAGGAGAGGGTGTCGCTGTCTGAGATTAAAGCTCTGATAGAGGAGACTACAACTAGAGGAGAGGGTGTCGCTGTCTGAGATTAAAGCTCTGAGAGGAGACTACAACTAGAGGAGAGGGTGTCGCTGTCTGAGATTAAAGCTCTGAGAGGAGACTACAACTAGAGGAGAGGGTGTCGCTGTCTGAGATTAAAGCTCTGATAGAGGAGACTACAACTAGAGGAGAGGGTGTCGCTGTCTGAGATTAAAGCTCTGGTAGAGGAGACTACAACTAGAGGAGAGGGTGTCGCTGTCTGAGATTAAAGCTCTGGTAGAGGAGACTAAAACTAGAGGAGAGGGTGTCGCTGTCTGAGATTAAAGCTCTGAGAGAGGAGACTACAACTAGAGGAGAGGGTATCGCTGTCTGAGATTACAGCTCTGAGAGGAGACTACAACTAGAGGAGAGGGTATCGCTGTCTGAGATTAAAGCTCTGAGAGGAGACTACAACTAGAGGAGAGGGTGTCGCTGTCTGAGATTAAAGCTCTGAGAGGAGACTACAACTAGAGGAGAGGGTGTCGCTGTCTGAGATTAAAGCTCTGGTAGAGGAGACTAAAACTAGAGGAGAGGGTGTCGCTGTCTGAGATTAAAGCTCTGGTAGAGGAGACTA
The DNA here is from genome assembly GCF_016432855.1 of Salvelinus namaycush. Classification (NCBI taxonomy): domain Eukaryota; kingdom Metazoa; phylum Chordata; class Actinopteri; order Salmoniformes; family Salmonidae; genus Salvelinus; species Salvelinus namaycush. The sequence goes on from NC_052321.1 coordinate 3,685,158, forward strand.
AAACTAGAGGAGAGGGTGTCGCTGTCTGAGATTAAAGCTCTGAGAGGAGACTACAACTAGAGGAGAGGGTGTCGCTGTCTGAGATTAAAGCTCTGGTAGAGGAGACTAAAACTAGAGGAGAGGGTGTCGCTGTCTGAGATTAAAGCTCTGAGAGGAGACTAAAACTAGAGGAGAGGGTGTCGCTGTCTGAGATTAAAGCTCTGGTAGAGGAGACTAAAACTAGAGGAGAGGGTGTCGCTGTCTGAGATTAAAACTCTGGTAGAGGAGACTACAACTAGAGGAGAGGGTGTCGCTGTCTGAGATTAAAGCTCTGGTAGAGGAGACTAAAACTAGAAAAAATGCCATGTCCCCCTCGAAAAAAAAGAGGTTTCTAAACTCAAGGGTCTTTTTCCTGGTTAAATAAATGAAATAATGACTGTAGGGCAAACGATTAGCAGCATGTCTACTTTCTCAGTGCAGGACTAGCTCGACTGAACTGGAGTCCCAAATGTCTCACTATTACCTATGTAGTGCAATTCCCTATGGGCCCTGGTTAAAAGTAGTGCACTACATAGGGAATAGGGTGCCATTTGGGATGCAACAAAGTGCAGGAAGTCATCTCTGTGGGGGTCAGAGGTTTGAGGTCATACTTACTGTCCAGGCACACTAGCACTGTGTCCCTCTCCAGCTGGGTCACATGGATGGCATCCACTGCTTGACCAGCTAAGGGAAGACACAGAAAATAATGGTTACCATAAAGATATCCCTACTGGAATCCAGGAATAGAGCAACATAGTAGGATGTGTTTCAATGTGTACTTACAGTATGAATCTAGGGTTGTGTTCAACTGTTTTAAAATGACTTGCTTTGCAACAGAAAATTAAAATGAGCATTTTCAGGTAGTCTAGATAGTCCCTCCAAGTTTCCGTTTTCTTCCGTCTGGTGCCTATTGATCCCATCTCAGTGAACCAGCAGGAGCAGGACTTGAGATTGATGATACACTACATGACCAAAAGTATGTGGACACCTGCTCGTCAAACATCTCATTCCAAAATTATGGGCATTAATATGGAGTTGGTCCCCCTTTGCTGCTATAACAGCCTCCACTCTTCTGGGAAGGCTTTCTACTAGATGTTGGAACATTGCTGCGGGGAGTTGCTTCCATTCAGCCATAAGAGCATTAGTGATTCGAGTACAGAATCGTCTAGAATGTCATTGTATGCTGTAGCGTTAAGATTTCCCTTCACTGGAACTAAGGGGCCTAGCCCGAACCATGAAAAACAGCCCCAGACCATTATTCCTCCACCACCAAACTTTACAGTTGGCACAATGCATTGGGGCAGGTAGCGTTCTCCTGGCATCCGCCAAATCCAGATTCGTACGTCGGACTGCCAGATGTTGAAGTCTGATTCATCACTCCAGAGAACGCATTTTCACTACTCCAGAGTCCAATGGCGGCGAGCTTTACACCACTCCAGTCGACGCTTGGCATTGCACATGGTGATCTTAGACTTGTGTTCGTCTGCTCGGCCATGGAAACCCATTTCATGAAGCTCCAGACGAACAGTTATTGTGCTGACGTTGCTTCCAGAGGCAGTTTGAAACTCGATAATGAGTGTTGCAACTGAGGAAAGATGATTTTTACGCGTTAGTCACTTCAGCATTCGGCGGTCCCAGCTTGTGTGGTCTACCACTTTGCGGCTGAGCCGTTGTTGCTCCTAGACGTTTCCACTTCACAATAACAGCATTTACAGTTGACCGGGGCAGCTCTAGCAGGCCAGAAATTTGACAAACTGACATGTTGGAATGGTGTCCTCCTATGACGGTGCCACGTTGAAAGTCACTGAGCTCTTCAGTAAGGCCATTCTACTGCCAATGTTTGTCCATGGAGATTGCATGGTCGTGTGCTCAATTTTATACACCTGTCAGCAACGGGTTTGGCTGAAATAACCGAATCCACTCATTTGAAGGGGTGTCCACATACTTTTGTATAAATAGTGTGTCTGTGTATTGCGTGGTGTGTGTGTGTTATGTGGTGTGTGTGTGTGTGTCTGTCTTGATCCCATCTCAGTGTACCAGAGGGGTACAAATCAGGCATGAGGGGTACACTACGAATCAGGCTTGAGGGGTACACTACGAATCAGGCTTGAGGGGTATACTACGAATCAGGCTTGAGGGGTACACTACGAATCAGGCTTGAGGGGTACACTACGAATCAGGCTTGAGGGGTACACTACGAATCAGGCTTGAGGGGTATACTACGAATCAGGCTTGAGGGGTATACTACGAATCAGGCTTGAGGAGTTAGGGAGGTAACTCAGGTCAACTCAGAGTTCAACTTGGGATAACCGGTACCACCAAAGTGGCTCACCTTTTAGACAGATACATTTCTATGGCAAAGAATCCTTCAGAACAAACCTGCTCTTGGACTCCACTTAGCCAGAATGAAATGACTGAGTGCGAGCTGAGGACCAATGAAATCAGATTCCCTCCCTCTCGCAAAGATTGCGTCATCATCCCCTTAATTTGAGGAAGACGGCCAATTAAATATTTTATAAAGCAAATGTTTGTGTAAAAACACTAATATTATAATACCTATGACATTACACATTTAGTAACGCCCAGATGCATTTTGTAACGGCCACCTAGTAACGGCCACCTAGTAACGGCCACCTAGTAACGGCCACCTAGTAACGGCCACCTAGTAACGGCCACCTAGTAACGGCCGGATGCATTTGAAAGTTCTTCATACTTAGGTGTTCACACAGCACAGTAAAACGGTATTATTTTATCAATAGGAGCGGGAAAAAGGTGCTGTGTGAACAACCAAGCACGTGAAAGATGGGAAACAACGATAAGTAATAAAATAACGACGTCACCTCTAAAAGCCTATTTCACACCATAGCCAGCTGAATTTACATGGTAACTTTTCTTTCATGTTGATTACAGCTAAAATGAAAATGTAGCACTGACTCTCCCATGGATTGGTGGTTTCAGAATTGTCTCAATGAAGAGTTCGGCGTTCGACTAGACACGTGCAGTTACGAGGCTGCTAGAGTTAGTGGCAGGCGGACAAGCAATACCCACTGTCGTAGTACGGATGAAGCCTGAGATGGAATGTGAAGCTACCTGAAGCTGGCTAGCTTCATAAAAGCCTGAGTAGATCTAGCTAGCTTCGTAGCATACCACTCAGGAGGAGGCTGAGTTGAGGACGATAGTCTCTGAGTAGATCTAGCTAGCTTCGTAGCATACCACTCAGGAGGCGCCAGAGTTCAGGACGATAGTCTCTGTGTAGTGTGCGTTTGTTCCTTACTTGTTCCCATCTCAGTGAACCAGGAAGAGCAGGAGTTGAGGTTGATGGTCTCAAAGCGGACCACCTGGCCTGGCTCCGTGGCCTGGCTGACCGCTATACACACCATGGGGTACTCCTGCTCTGGAACCACCAACATCTCAAACACCTTCAGAGGGCTGGGCAGAGGGAAGTCAAAGTGCTGAGGGACAAAAGAGAGAGAGAGGGGGATGAGGGTCTCTGGAAGCAATGCTAAGGTGGTAAAGTGGGTTCTAATACCACAGTATGCCAGTCAGTTTTGTAAACTAAATAATATGGATGCTATAGCAATTTTCTAGGCAGAGAACTCAAATTTTCCTGCTCCATTCTCCTTCTCCATTAGCCTGCTCCTGAGCATGGAAGTTAGCTGAATGGAACATAGCTTATGTGTTTGGTTCTAAGGAGTCCTGAATGGAACATAGCGTATGTGTTTGGTTCTAAGGAGTCCTGAATGGAACATAGCTTATGTGTTTGGTTCTAAGGAGTCCTGAATGGAACATAGCTTATGTGTTTGGTTCTAAGGAGTCCTGAATGGAACATAGCGTATGTGTTTGGTTCTAAGGAGTCCTGAATGGAACATAGCTTATGTGTTTGGTTCTAAGGAGTCCTGAATGGAACATAGCGTATGTGTTTGGTTCTAAGGAGTCCTGAATGGAACATAGCGTATGTGTTTGGTTCTAAGGAGTCCTGAATGGAACATAGCGTATGTGTTTGGTTCTAAGGAGTCCTGAATGGAACATAGCGTATGTGTTTGGTTCTAAGGAGTCCTGAATGGAACATAGCTTATGTGTTTGGTTCTAAGGAGTCCTGAATGGAACATAGCTTATGTGTTTGGTTCTAAGGAGTCCTGAATGGAACATAGCTTATGTGTTTGGTTCTAAGGAGTCCTGAATGGAACATAGCTTATGTGTTTGGTTCTAAGGAGTCCTGAATGGAACATAGCGTATGTGTTTGGTTCTAAGGAGTCCTGAATGGAACATAGCGTATGTGTTTGGTTCTAAGGAGTCCTTCTACAATATGATTTATGACCGCATGAAACCAATGCTGCTGTTCACAGAGTACAACCTACTGTAGACATCTGGGATAACTAGTTGTAACTCTGCTTTGTGGAAAATTACTTTTTCAGGGGGAACAAATAGTTCCTTTGGAGGTGACTACAACTATTTGAATAAAAATCCCCAAACATTAATATTAAAAAATATATATATATTTGCATACACATCTGAGGGTCCAGATCAAAACTCCAAACCTACAACCGAATTTTGACCAAAATTAACCAGAGAGATTACTGCTTCCAAGGTTTTATTTTCCCAAGCTATAAGGAGGGTGCTCTAGCCAACAAACAGCAGAGACCTGAGGACACCGTTCCAACCTGGAACTGAGCCAGATACAAATTCAATTAGCACTAAGGTGTGAAGTAAAAGGCCTTTGGGCCCAACAAGTGTCAGGAGTCTTTGAAGTGTCCTCTGAAGTCCCCTCCTGCTGTTCAAAGACCATTCACTGGCATTTTCTACAAGAAATCTGACTCCAGAAATAAAAGCTTCTCCCAAGTGGGTGTGACACCTACTCCCGTTGCCTGCTGCACTGCTGCTTGGATTCCACCTGTGATCTGTTCACCGTCTGCCCTGCAGGTACCCCCACCACACTCCCCTCTCTCTGTTCACTGTCTGCCCTGGCCTGTCTCCCCCTGTCTGGTGCAGGTAACCCCACCACACTCCCCTCTCTCTGTTCACTGTCTGCCCTGGCCTGTCTGGTGCAGGTACCCCCACCACACTCCCCTCTCTCTGTTCACTGTCTGCCCTGGCCTGTCTCCCCCTGTCTGGTGCAGGTAACCCCACCACACTCCCCTCTCTCTGTTCACTGTCCGCCCTGGCCTGTCTCCCCCTGTCTGGTGCAGGTAACCCCACCACACTCCCCCCTCTCCCTGGTCTGTCTCCCCCTGTCTGGTACAGGTACCTCCACCACACTCCCCCCTCTCTCCCTGGTCTGTCTCCCCCTGTCTGGTGCAGGTACCCCCACCACACTCCCCCCTCTCCCTGGTCTGTCTCCCCCTGTCTGGTACAGGTACCTCCACCACACTCCCCCCTCTCTCCCTGGTCTGTCTCCCCCCTGTCTGGTACAGGTACCTCCACCACACTCCCCCCTCTCCCCCTGTCTGGTACAGGTACCCCCACCACACTCCCCCCTCTCTCCCTGGTCTGTCTCCCCCTGTCTGGTACAGGTACCCCCACCACACTCCCCCCTCTCCCTGGTCTGTCTCCCCCTGTCTGGTACAGGTACCCCCACCACACTCCCCCCTCTCTCCCTGGTCTGTCTCCCCCCTGTCTGGTACAGGTACCTCCACCACACTCCCCCCTCTCCCCCTGTCTGGTACAGGTACCCCCACCACACTCCCCCCTCTCTCCCTGGTCTGTCTCCCCCTGTCTGGTACAGGTACCCCCACCACACTCCCCCCTCTCTCCCGAGCTTTCGCTCTCCTCCAGCACACTGTTGGGGACTCTGAACTTACAATGGCTAGCCCCAAGTCATCATATATATATATATATATATATATTTTTTTTGTGTTGTTGTGCATTTTGCTATTTGCCTCATGACTCCTGCATACTTTGTTGACTACAAACTTTCTTTACCCAACCGTGGGACAGAATATGTTTGCTCCCACACTTGGGACTCTGACACTCTATTGGTTACTCAGACTCTTGGCCTCCCATCCTGTTCTAAACACCTCTCGCTGGCTTTGTATTCATGTTACCTGATGAAATTGCTGTACGATATGATCTTGTTGCCATCTGATGCACATTCAGATGTCATAAATCAGCACTGCAGAGCTCTCCCTGTCCTCTGCCGTGCCTTGATTGTATTACTGCTGATGATATCTGGAAATGTGCATGTACACCCTGGCCCATCTACTGTTGCTAGCCCCAATTCTGACTTGTGCTCTGATATCTGTTGCACTGATTTCTGCTCTCGTAAAAGCCTGGGTTTTCTGCACGTCAACACTAGAAGCTTATTACCTAAAATGGATCAATTGAAAGTGTAGATTCACAGCTCCAATCCAGATGTGTTGGTCAGTACTGAGACGTGGTTAAGAAAGAGTGGAGGAACACCTTCAGTGCTCGGTTGTCTCCACCAAGTCTGTCCCCAAACAATTTGATTTGCTGGTTATAAGCATTAAACTTTCAAATAGCTCTTTGTTGACTGTTGCTGGGTGCTATCGTCCTCCATCAGCACCGGCCTGTACCCTACCTGTCTTAATCGCTCTCCTGGCCCCTTACTCTAAGTCTGAATTTGTCCTGCTAGGTGACATGCTTAAACCACCTGACCAAGTCCTAAAGCAATGGGACTCTCTAAATCTTTCTCAGAGTATCACCGATCCCACAAGGTATGACTCCAAACACCCAGAAAAGGCTACTCTCCTTGATGTTATCCTCACAATTAATCCTGATAGGTATCAGTCTGGTGTTTTCTGTAATGGCCTTAGTGATCACTATTTTACAGCCTGTGTTTGTAATGGCTGCTCAGTGAAATGACAGGTCCTGATTTGTCATAGACGCTTGCTAAAAAAACTTTTATGAGCAAGCCTTCCTTCGTAAATTGGTATAGAATCAGCTTGATCCCCTCTGTCGAAACCGCTTGGACCTTCTTTTTTTGTATTTTCAGTGGTATTGTTAACTTCTCTAGGATAGGGGGCAGCATTGCCCAAATTAAACTTCCTCCTACTCAGGCCCAGAAGCTAAGACATACATATTATTAGTAGATTTGGATAGAAAACACTGAAGTTTCTAAAACTGTTTGAATCATGTCTGTGACTATAACAGAACTTATTTGGCAGGCGAAACCCCGAGGACAAACCATTCAGAATTGTTTGAGGTTTTTTTGAGGTCACTCTCTTTTCAATGGGTTTTCATTGGGAATCCAGATTTCTAATCGACTTTCTTGCAGTTCCTATCGCTTCCACTGGATGTCAACAGTCTTTAGAAATTGTTTGAGGTTTTTCCTTTGAGAAATTAAGTAACACTGTTCAGAACGAGGCTAGAGGGAAGTGTACTCTTTGTTAGAGGCGCGTTACACAGAGGCTCGCTACACTTTGTTTTCCTCCGGTATAAAACACAGTATATCCCGTCTTAAATTATATCGATTATTAACGTTAAAAAATACCTAAAGTTGTATTAGGAAGTAGTTTGAAATGTTTTGGACAAAGCTTACAGGTAACATTTGTAGTTATGTTGCGCGAGTTGGAACCGGTGTTTTTTTGGGATCAAACGCGCCAAATAAATGGACATTTTGGATATATAGACGGAATTAATCGAACAAAAGGACAATTTGTGATGTTTATGGGACACATTGGAGTGCCAACAGAAGAAGCTCGTCAAAGGTAAGGCATGAAATATATCTTTATTTCTGCGTTTTGGGTCGCGCCGGGAGGGTTGAAATATGATGGTCTGTGTTTGCTTGGTTGCTATCCTCAGATAATAGCATCGTTTGCTTTCGCCGTAAAGCATTTTTGAAATCTGACACGTTGGCTGGATTCACAACAAGTGTAGCTTTAATTTGGTATATTGCATGTGTGATTTTATGAAAGTTAAATTTTTATAGTAATATATTTGAATTTGGCGCTCTGCATTTTCACTGGATGTTGGCCAGTTGGGGACGCTAGCGTCCCACATATCCCAGAGAGGTTAACAAACACGCCCCCATAAAGAAAATAAGAATTAAAAACAGGTTCAGCCCCTGGTTCGACTGTGATCTTGCCGAGTTACTCCACCTAAAGAATTGCATTTGGCGAAAGGCTCGGCACACGCATACTCAAGCGGACTGGCTATCATTCAGGCAAATGAGAAATAAGTGCACTCAGGCTATCCGGAAGGCCAAAGTTAGTTACTTTAAGGAGCAGTTATCTCTATGTGGGACTAACCCCAAGAAGTTCTCGGAAACGGTTAAAGACCTGGAGAATAAACCCCCCTCATCACAGCTGCTTATGTCCCTTAATGTTGATGTGGTTGTTACTGACACACAGGAGAGGCTTCGGGACAAGTCTGAATGTCCTTGAGTGGCCCAGCCAGAGCCCGGACTTGAATCCCATCGAACATCTCTGGAGAGACTTGAAAATAGCTGTGCAGCGACGCTCCCCATCCAACCTGACAGAGCTTGAGAGGATCTGCAGAGAAGAATGGGAGAAACTCCCCAAATACAGGTGTGCCAAGCTTGTAACGTCAAACCCAAGAAGATTTGAGGCCGTAATCGCTGCCAAAGGTACTTCAACAAAGTACTGAGTAAAGGTATACTCTGAATACTTATGTGAAATCAGTTTATTTTTAATTTTTAATACATTTGCAAAAATGTCTAAAAGCCTGTTTTTGCTTTGTCATTATGGGGTATAGTGTAGATTGATCAGGGAAAAAAACAAAATGTAGAAGAAGTCAAAGGGTCTGAATACTTTCCGAATGCACTGTATTTAGAAGAAATCAATTAAAGGTTGTAGTTTGTTTCTTCATCAAATATTTGGCAGCTATCAAATATTATTTGGTTTTCTGAGAGGTATTCAAAAGACTTGAAAGTATTATTTGGTTTTCTGAGACCTGTATTTGAATATCAAAGAAAAAAAGGTTACCTTTTACAATGCCCTCCACTAATATTGGCAACCTTGGTAAATATTAGCAAAACGGGCTGTGCAAAAAATGTCTTTGCTGTTGGTCTTTCATTGAAAATATTCACAAAAATCCAACCTTTAATGGAAGTAAAATGATTGAAAAAAATTGGAAATAAATATTTTTCTCCAAAACGTGTGCCACAATTATTGGCACCCCTAGAAATTCTGATTAGTAAAACCAAACGTAAGTATATTCCCGTTCACCTGTGATTAGGAACACTTAAGTGGTAAGCCATGACTTCCTGTTTCACTGGGGCATAAAAATGAGGTGACACACAGGCCACGTTCCCATAGTCATCCATCACTATGGGAAAGACCGGAGAATACAGAAATAATGTGCGACAAAAGGTTGTTGAGCTGCAAAAATCAGGAAATGGCTAAAACAAATAGCTCAACGGTTGAAAATGCACATTTCCACTATCAGGGCAATAATTAAGATGTTTAAAGCAACAAGAGATGTTAACAGCCTGGAAGAGGATGTGTGTCTATATTTCCCCCTCGCACAGTGAGGATGGTTCGAGTGGCCAAAAACATCTCCAAAGATCACAGCTGGAAAATTGCAGACGTTAGGGTTGGCTCAGAAGGGTTGCCATTAAAAAGCCTTTGCTGTCAACAAACTCAAGCGCCTACAGTTTGCCAAACGTTACTGGAACTTTCAATGGGACCGGGTTCTATGGTCACATGGTGGCTCTTTGATGTTGTGGGTCTGTTTTTCTTCCAAAGGCCCTGGACAACTTGTTAAGATTCATGGTATCATGGACTCCAAGTAACAGCAGATATTAAATCAAAACCTGACCGCCTCTGCTAGGAAGCTTAAACTGGGCCGTGGTTGGATCTTCCAGCAGGACAATGATCCAAAGCACACCTCAAAATCAACACGAAAATGGTTCACTGACCACAGAATCAAGGTTTTGCTTTGGCCATCCCAGTCCCCTGACCTAAACCCAATAGAAAACCTGTGGGATGAGCTGAAGAGGAGAGTCTACAAGCGTGGACCTCGGAATCTAAAGCATCTGGAGAGATTCCGTACGGAGGAATGGTCTCAGATCCCTTGCCATGTGTTCTCCAACCGCATTACGCATTACAGGTGAAGACTCAGAGCTGTTATCTTGCAAACGGAGGTTGCACAAAGTATTGCTTCTACACCTGCATTGCTTGCTGTTTGGGGTTTTAGGCTGGGTTTCTGTACAGCACTTTGAGATATCAGCTGATGTAAGAAGGGCTTTATAAATAAATGTGATTTGAATTTGATATTGAATGAAAGGGTGCCAATAATTGTGCCACACATTTGAGAAAAATATCTGTTCTTTTCTTTTCAATTATTTTACTTCAATTAAAAGGTTACATTTTTGTGAATATTTTAAATGAAAAACCAAGTAGATAAACATTAAAGGATGCCAATATTAGTGGAGGGTACTGTAGTTTTAACTAAACTCTATTCGACTACCTTGAGAATTTGAAAACTATTTTCTGCCCAGGTCTGATTTACTGGAACCTTTTGGACTGGGACCATTAAACTACAGGCGGGACCATTTAACTACCGGCGGGACCATTTAACTACAGGCGGGACCATATAACTACAGGCGGGACCATTAAACTACAGGCGGGACCATTTAACTACAGGCGGGACCATATAACTACAGGCGGGACCATATAACTACAGGCGGGACCATTAAACTACAGGCGGGACCATTTAACTACAGGCGGGACCATTTAACTACAGGCGGGACCATTAAACTACAGGTGGGTCAGACTAGATGAGGGACTGACCTTGATGAGCATGAACCTCTGCATAGGCTCGTACCACTGTAGCAGGACTATCCCAGACTGCAGCGCTCCACACAGGTACTTATGGCCCGTATAGGGGTTCCTCACTGTGAAGAGGGGAGAGAGATTTGTGATTACTGTAAATAATGCATGCACTCAATACACGGTAAGTTACTTTAAATCACAGTTTCTGCTAAGTGGCATATATACCGAGTAGACAAAACATTAAGAACACCTGCTCTTTCCATGACATAGACTGACCAGGTGAATCCAGGTGAAAGCTATGATCCCTTATTGATGTCCCCTGTTACATCCACTTCAATCAGTGTAGATGAAGGGGAGGAGGCAGGTTAAAGAAGGATTTTTAAGCCTTGAGACAATTGAGACATGGATTGTGTAATGGTGCCTTTCAGAGACAAGACAAAATATTAAAGTGCCTTTGAACAAACAGGGCATGGTAGGTGCCAGGCGCGCCGGTTTGTGTCAAGAACTGCAACGCTGCTGGGTTTTATCACACTCAATAGTTCCTCATGTGTATCAAGAACAGTTCACTACCCAAAGGACATCCAGCCAACCTGACAACTGTGAGAAGCATTGGAGTCAACATGGGCCAGCATCCCTGTGGAACGCTTTCGACACCTTGTAGAGTCCATGCCCCGATGAATTGAGGCTGTTCTGAGGACGCAACTCAATATTAGGAAGGTGTTCTTAATGTTTTGTACACTCAGTGTATACAGTGGCAAGAAAAAGTATGTGAACCCTTTGGAATTACCTGAATTTCTGCATAAATTGGTCCTAACATTTGATCTAATCATCTTAGTCACAACAATAGACAAACACAGTGTGCTAAAACTAATAACACACAAATTTTTGTATTTTTCTTGTCTATATTGAATAGATAATTTAAACATTCACAGTCCAGGGTTAGAAAAAGTATGTGAGCGCCTAGGCTAATGACTTCTCCAAAAGCTAATTGGAGTCAGGAGTCAGATAACCTGGAGTCCAATCAATGAGACGAGATTGGAGATGTTGGTTAGAGCTGCCTTGCCCTATAAAAAAACACTCACAAAAGTTTGGTATTCACAAGAAGCATTGCCTGATGTGAACCATACTTCGAACAAAAGAGATCTCAGAAGACCTAAGATGAAGAATTGTTGACTTGCATAAAGTTGGAAAGGGTTACAAAAGTATCTCTAAAAGCCTTGATGTTCATCAGTCCACTGTAAGACAGATTGTCTATAAATGGAGAAAGTTCAGCACTGTTGTTACTCTCCCTAGGAGTGGCCGTCCTGCAAAGATTACTGCAAGAGCACAGCGCAGAATGCTCAATGAGGTTAAGAAGAATCCTAGAGTGTCAGCTAAAGACTTACAGAAATCTCTGGAACATGCTAACATCTCTGCTAAAGAGTCTACGATACGTAAAACGCTAAACAAGAATGGTGTTCCTGGGAGGACACCACGTAATAAGCCACAGCTGTCCAAAAAAAACATTCAGTCTGAAGTTTGCAAAAGAGCACCTGGATGTTCCACAGCGAAACTGGCAAAATATTCTGTGGACAGATTAAACCAAAGTTGTGTTGTTTGGAAGGAACACAACAGTTGAAGTCGGAAGTTTACATACACCTTAGCCAATTACATTTAAACTCAGATTTTCACAATTCCTGACATTTAATCCTGGTAAAAATGTCTTAGGTCAGTTAAATTGTTTAACTTGGGTCAAATGCTTCCCACAATAAGTTGTGAATTTTGGCCCATTCCTCCTGACAGAGCTGGTGTAACTGAGTCATGTTTGTAGGCCTCCTTGCTCGCACACACTTTTTCAGTTCTGCCCACAAATTTACTATAGAATTGAGATCAGGGCTTTGTGATGGCCACTCCAATACCTTGACTTTGTTGTCCTTAAGCCATTTTGCCACAACTTTGGAAGTATGCTTGGGGTCATTGTCCATTTGGAAGACCCATTTGTGACCAAGCTTTAACTTCCTGACTGATGTCTTGAGATGTTGCTTCAATTATCCACATAATTTTCCTCATGATGCCATCTATTTTGTGAAGTGCACCAGTCCCTCCTGCAGCAAAGCACCCCCACAACATGATGCTGCCACCCCCGTGCTTCACGGTTGGGATGGTGTTCTTCGGCTTGCAAGCCTCCCCCTTTTTCCTCCAAACAGTACGATGGTCATTATGGCCAAACAGTTCTATTTTTGTTTCATCAGAACAGAAAAGTACAATCTTTGTCCCCATGTGCAGTTGCAAACCGTAGTCTGGCTTTTTTATGGCGGTTTTGGAGCAGTGGCTTCTTTCTTGCTGAGCGGCCATTCAGATTATGTCGATATAGGACTTGTTTTACTGTGGATATAGATACTTTTGTACCTATTTCCTCCAGCATCTTCACAAGGTCCTTTTGTTGTTGTTCTGGGATTGATTTGCACTTTTCGCACCAAAGTACGTTCATCTCTAGGAGACAGAACGCGTCTCCTTCCTGAGCGGTATGACGGCTGCGTGGTCCCATGGTGTTTATACTTCCGTACTATTGTTTGTACAGATGAATGTGGTACCTTCAGGCGTTTGGAAATTGCTCCCAAGGATGAGCCAGACTTGTGGAGGTCTACAATTGTTTTTCTGAGGTCTTGGCTGATTTCTTTTGATTTTCCCATGATGTCAAGCAAAGAGGCACTGAGAAATACATCCACAGGTACACCTCTAATTGACTCAAATTATGTCAATTAGCCTATCAGAAGCCATGACATCATTCTAAAGCCAAGACATAATTTTCTGGAATTTTTCAAGCTGTTTAAAAGGCACAGTCAACTTAGTTTATATAAACTTCTGACCCACTGGAATTGTGATACAGTGAATTATAAGTGAAATAATCTGTCTGTAAACAATTGTTGAAAGAATTACTTGTGTCATGTCATGCACAAAGTAGATGTCCTAACCAACTTGCCAAAACTATTGTTTGTTAACAAGAAATTTGTGGAGTGGTTGAAAAACAAGTTTCAATGACTCAAGCCTAAGTGTATGTAAACTTCCGACTTCAACACTATGTGTGGAGAAAAAAAGGCACAGCACACCAACATCAAAACCTCATCCCAACTGTAAAGTATGGTGGAGGGAGCATCATGGTTTGGGGCTGCTTTGCTGCCTCAGGGCCTGGACAGCTTGCTATCATCGACGGAAAAATGAGTTCCCAAGTTTATCAAGACAATTTGCAGGATAATGTAAGGTTATCTGTCCGCCAATTGAAGCTCAACAGAAGTTGAGTGACGCAACAGGACAACAACTCAAAACACATTAGTAAATCAACAACAGAATGGCTTCAACAGAAGAAAATACACCTTCTGGAGTGGCCCAGTCAGAGTCCTGATCTCAACCCGATTTAAAATGCTGTGGTATGACCTCGAGAGCGGTTCACACCAGACATCCTAAGAATATTGCTGAACTGAAACAGTTTTGTAAAGATGAATGGTTCAATTCCTCCTGACCGTTGTTACAGATCTGATCCACAACTACAGAAAACCTTTGGTTTGAGGTTATTGCTGCCAAAGGAGGGTCAACCAGTTATTAAATCCAAGGGTTCACATACAGTGCAGGGTGGAAAAAGTGACTGTTTACACGGTGTGTTCAATAAAGACATGAAAACGTATAATTGTTTGTGTTATTAGTTTAAACAGACTGTTTGTCAATTGTCAATTGTTGTGACCAAGATGAAGACCAGATCAAATGTTATGACCAATCTATGCAGAAATCCAGGTAATTCCAAAAGGGATTCTTGCCACTGTATTATTATAAAAGACAAAAGGACACGGTAGGTCAAAGGATAGGAGAGGTAACAGCATGGGTTCTCTCACTTTTAATAAGACGGGGAGTTTCTGGTCTAGTCTAAACTGACCCCAGGTAACAAGAACTAGTGGTTGAGGGGTACAGCTGCTGTAGGAACTAGACAGTGGTTGAGGGGTACAGCTGCTGTAGGAACTAGACAGTGGTTGAGGGGTACAGCTGCTCTGGGAACTAGACAGTGGTTGAGGGGTACAGCTGCTCTAGGAATAGACAGTGGTTGAGGGGGTACAGCTGCTGGGAACTAGACAAGTGGTTGAGGGGGTACAGCTGCTGTAGGAACTAGACAGTGGTTGAGGGGTACAGCTGCTGTAGGAACTAGACAGTGGTTGAGGGGTACAGCTGCTCTGGAACTAGACAGTGGTTGAGGGGTACAGCTGCTCTAGGAATAGACAGTGGTTGAGGGGTAAGCTGCTCTGGGAACTAGACAGTGGTTGAGGGGTACAGCTGCTCTGGAACTAGACAGTGGTTGAGGGGTAAGCTGCTCTGGGAACTAGACAGTGGTTGAGGGGTACAGCTGCTCTGGGAACTAGACAGTGGTTGAGGGGTACAGCTGCTCTAGGAATAGACAGTGGTTGAGGGGTTCAGCTGCTGTAGGAATAGTGGTTAGGGGTACAGTGTCTAGGAACTAGACAGTGGTTGAGGGGGTACAGCTGCTCTGTGAACTAGACAGTGGTTGAGGGGTACAGCTGCTCTGGGAACTAGACAGTGGTTGAGGGGTACAGCTGCTCTAGGAACTAGACAGTGGTTGAGGGATACAGCTGCTCTGGGAACTAGACAGTGGTTGAGGGATACAGCTGCTGTAGGAACAAGTGGTTGAGGGGTACAGCTGCTCTAGGAACTAGTGGTTGAGGGGTACAGCTGCTCTGGGAACTAGTGGTTGAGGGGTACAGCTGCTCTAGGAACTAGTGGTTGAGGGGTACAGCTGCTCTGGGAACTAGTGGTTGAGGGGTACAGCTGCTCTAGGAACTAGACAGTGGTTGAGGGATACAGCTGCTCTGGGAACTAGTGGTTGAGGGGTACAGCTGCTCTAGGAAATAGTGGTTGAGGGTACAGCTGCTCTGGGAACTAGTGGTTGAGGGTACAGCTGCCTCGGAAAACTAGTGGTTGAGGGGTACAGTGCTCTGGGAACTATGGTTGGGGATACAGCTGCTCTAGGAAAACTAGGTTGAGGGGTACAGCTGCTCTAGAACTAGACAGTGGTTGAGGGATACAGCTGCTCTAGGAACTAGACAGTGGTTGAGGGGTACAGCTGCTCTAGGAAACTAGACAGTGGTTGAGGGGTACAGCTGCTCTGGGAACTAGACAGTGGTTGAGGGTACAGCTGCTCTAGGAACTAGACAGTGGTTGAGGGGTACAGCTGCTCTAGGAACTAGACAGTGGTTGAGGGGTACAGCTGCTCTGGGAACTAGACAGTGGTTGAGGGTACAGCTGGCTGGGAACTAGTGGTTGAGGGTACAGCTGCTCTAGGAACTAAGTGGTGAGGGGTACAGCTGGTCTGGGAACATCGTGGTTGAGGGATACAGCTGCTCTAGGAACTAGACATGGTTGAGGGTAAAGCTGCTCTAGGAACTAGACAGTGGTTGAGGGATACAGCTGCTCTAGGAACTAGACAGTGGTTGAGGGGTACAGCTGCTCTGGGAACTAGACAGTGGTTGAGGGGTACAGCTGCTCTGGGAACTAGACAGTGGTTGAGGGATACAGCTGCTCTAGGAACTAGACAGTGGTTGAGGGGTACAGATGCTCTAGGAACTAGACAGTGGTTGAGGGATACAGCTGCTCTAGGAACTAGACAGTGGTTGAGGGGGTACAGCTGCTCTAGGAACTAGACAGTGGTTGAGGGGTACAGCTGCTCTAGGAACTAGACAGTGGTTGAGGGGGTACAGCTGCTCTAGGAAACTAGACAGTGGTTGAGGGGGTACAGCTGCTCTAGGAACTAGACAGTGGTTGAGGGGGTACAGCTGCTCTAGGAACTAGACAGTGGTTGAGGGGGTACAGCTGCTCTAGGAACTAGACAGTGGTTGAGGGGGTACAGCTGCTCTAGGAACTAGACAGTGGTTGAGGGGTACAGCTGCTCTGGGAACTAGACAGTGGTTGAGGGGTACAGCTGCTCTGGGAACTAGACAGTGGTTGAGGGGTACAGCTGCTCTGGGAACTAGACAGTGGTTGAGGGGTACAGCTGCTCTGGGAACTAGACAGTGGTTGAGGGGTACAGCTGCTCTGGGTACTAGACAGTGGTTGAGGGGTACAACTGCTCTAGGAACTAGTGGTTGAGGGATACAGCTGCTCTGGGAACTAGACAGTGGTTGAGGGATACAGCTGCTCTAGGAACTAGTGGTTGAGGGGTACAGCTGCTCTGGGAACTAGTGGTTGAGGGATACAGCTGCTCTAGGAACTAGTGGTTGAGGGGTACAGCTGCTCTGGGAACTAGTGGTTGAGGGATACAGCTGCTCTAGGAACTAGACAGTGGTTGAGGGGTACAGCTGCTCTGGGAACTAGACAGTGGTTGAGGGGTACAGCTGCTCTAGGAACTAGACAGTGGTTGAGGGGTACAGCTGCTCTAGGAACTAGACAGTGGTTGAGGGATACAGCTGCTCTAGGAACTAGACAGTGGTTGAGGGGGTACAGCTGCTCTAGGAACTAGACAGTGGTTGAGGGGGTACAGCTGCTCTAGGAACTAGACAGTGGTTGAGGGGTACAGCTGCTCTGGGAACTAGACATTGGTTGAGGGGTACAGCTGCTCTAGGAACTAGACAGTGGTTGAGGGGTACAGCTGCTCTGGGAACTAGACAGTGGTTGAGGGGTACAGCGGCTCTAGGAACTAGACAGTGGTTGAGGGGTACAGCTGCTCTGGGAACTAGACAGTGGTTGAGGGGTACAGCTGCTCTGGGAACTAGACAGTGGTTGAGGGGTACAGCTGCTCTAGGAACTAGACAGTGGTTGAGGGGTACAGCTGCTCTGGGAACTAGACATTGGTTGAGGGGTACAGCTGCTCTGGGAACTAGACAGTGGTTGAGGGGTAAAACTGCTCTAGGAACTAGTGGTTGAGGGATACAGCTGCTCTAGGAACTAGACAGTGGTTGAGGGGGTACAGCTGCTCTAGGAACTAGACAGTGGTTGAGGGGGTACAGCTGCTCTAGGAACTAGACAGTGGTTGAGGGGTACAGCTGCTCTAGGAACTAGACAGTGGTTGAGGGGTACAGCTGCTCTGGGAACTAGACAGTGGTTGAGGGGTACAGCTGCTCTAGGAACTAGACAGTGGTTGAGGGGGTACAGCTGCTCTAGGAACTAGACAGTGGTTGAGGGGTACAGCTGCTCTAGGAACTAGACAGTGGTTGAGGGGTACAGCTGCTCTAGGAACTAGACAGTGGTTGAGGGGGTACAGCTGCTCTAGGAACTAGACAGTGGTTGAGGGGGTACAGCTGCTCTAGGAACTAGACAGTGGTTGAGGGATACAGCTGCTCTGGGAACGAGACAGTGGTTGAGGGGTACAGCTGCTCTGGGAACTAGTGGTTGAGGGATACAGCTGCTCTAGGAACTAGACAGTGGTTGAGGGGTACAGCTGCTCTGGGAACTAGACAGCGGTTGAGGGGGTACAGCTGCTCTGGGAACTAGACAGCGGTTGAGGGGGTACAGCTGCTCTGGGAACTAGACAGTGGTTGAGGGGTACAGCTCCTTTATGAACTAGTGGTTGAGGGGTACAGCTGCTCTAGGAACTAGTGGTTGAGGGATACAGCTGCTCTAGGAACTAGACAGTGGTTGAGGGGTACAGCTGCTCTGGGAACTAGACAGCGGTTGAGGGGGTACAGCTGCTCTGGGAACTAGACAGCGGTTGAGGGGGTACAGCTGCTCTGGGAACTAGACAGTGGTTGAGGGGTACAGCTGCTGTAGGAACTAGACAGTGGTTGAGGGGTACAGCTGCTCTGGGAACTAGACAGTGGTTGAGGGGTACAGCTGCTCTGGGAACTAGACAGTGGTTGAGGGGTACAGCCGCTCTAGGAACTAGTGGTTGAGGGGTACAGCTGCTCTAGGAATTAGACAGTGGTTGAGGGGTACAGCTGCTCTAGGAACTAGACAGTGGTTGAGGGGTACAGCTGCTCTAGGAACTAGACAGTGGTTGAGGGGTACAGCTGCTCTAGGAACTAGACAGTGGTTGAGGGGTACAGCTGCTCTGGGAACTAGACAGTGGTTGAGGGGTACAGCTGCTCTAGGAACTAGACAGTGGTTGAGGGGTACAGCTGCTCTAGGAACTAGTGGTTGAGGGATACAGCTGCTCTAGGAACTAGACAGTGGTTGAGGGGTACAGCTGCTCTGGGAACTAGACAGTGGTTGAGGGGTACAGCTGCTCTGGGAACTAGACAGTGGTTGAGGGGCACAGCTGCTCTAGGAACTAGATAGTGGTTGAGGGGTACAGCTACTCTAGGAACTAGTGGTTGAGGGATACAGCTGCTCTAGGAACTAGACAGTGGTTGAGGGGTACAGCTGCTCTAGGAACTAGACAGTGGTTGAGGGGTACAGCTGCCCTAGGAACTAGACAGTGGTTGAGGGGGTACAGCTGCTCTAGGAACTAGACAGTGGTTGAGGGGGTACAGCTGCTCTAGGAACTAGACAGTGGTTGAGGGATACAGCTGCTTTATGAACTAGTGGTTGAGGGGTACAGCTGCTCTAGGAACTAGTGGTTGAGGGATGCAGCTGCTCTAGGAACTAGACAGTGGTTGAGGGGTACAGCTGCTCTGGGAACTAGACAGCGGTTGAGGGGGTACAGCTGCTCTGGGAACTAGACAGCGGTTGAGGGGTACAGCTGCTGTAGGAACTAGACAGTGGTTGAGGGGTACAGCTCCTTTATGAACTAGTGGTTGAGGGGTACAGCTGCTCTAGGAACTAGTGGTTGAGGGATACAGCTGCTCTAGGAACTAGACAGTGGTTGAGGGGTACAGCTGCTCTGGGAACTAGACAGCGGTTGAGGGGGTACAGCTGCTCTGGGAACTAGACAGTGGTTGAGGGGTACAGCTGCTCTAGGAACTAGACAGTGGTTGAGGGATACAGCTGCTCTAGGAACTAGACAGTGGTTGAGGGGGTACAGCTGCTCTAGGAACTAGACAGTGGTTGAGGGGGTACAGCTGCTCTAGGAACTAGACAGTGGTTGAGGGGTACAGCTGCTCTGGGAACTAGACATTGGTTGAGGGGTACAGCTGCTCTAGGAACTAGACAGTGGTTGAGGGGTACAGCTGCTCTGGGAACTAGACAGTGGTTGAGGGGTACAGCGGCTCTAGGAACTAGACAGTGGTTGAGGGGTACAGCTGCTCTGGGAACTAGACAGTGGTTGAGGGGTACAGCTGCTCTGGGAACTAGACAGTGGTTGAGGGGTACAGCTGCTCTAGGAACTAGACAGTGGTTGAGGGGTACAGCTGCTCTGGGAACTAGACATTGGTTGAGGGGTACAGCTGCTCTGGGAACTAGACAGTGGTTGAGGGGTAAAACTGCTCTAGGAACTAGTGGTTGAGGGATACAGCTGCTCTAGGAACTAGACAGTGGTTGAGGGGGTACAGCTGCTCTAGGAACTAGACAGTGGTTGAGGGGGTACAGCTGCTCTAGGAACTAGACAGTGGTTGAGGGGTACAGCTGCTCTAGGAACTAGACAGTGGTTGAGGGGTACAGCTGCTCTGGGAACTAGACAGTGGTTGAGGGGTACAGCTGCTCTAGGAACTAGACAGTGGTTGAGGGGGTACAGCTGCTCTAGGAACTAGACAGTGGTTGAGGGGTACAGCTGCTCTAGGAACTAGACAGTGGTTGAGGGGTACAGCTGCTCTAGGAACTAGACAGTGGTTGAGGGGGTACAGCTGCTCTAGGAACTAGACAGTGGTTGAGGGGGTACAGCTGCTCTAGGAACTAGACAGTGGTTGAGGGATACAGCTGCTCTGGGAACGAGACAGTGGTTGAGGGGTACAGCTGCTCTGGGAACTAGTGGTTGAGGGATACAGCTGCTCTAGGAACTAGACAGTGGTTGAGGGGTACAGCTGCTCTGGGAACTAGACAGCGGTTGAGGGGGTACAGCTGCTCTGGGAACTAGACAGCGGTTGAGGGGGTACAGCTGCTCTGGGAACTAGACAGTGGTTGAGGGGTACAGCTCCTTTATGAACTAGTGGTTGAGGGGTACAGCTGCTCTAGGAACTAGTGGTTGAGGGATACAGCTGCTCTAGGAACTAGACAGTGGTTGAGGGGTACAGCTGCTCTGGGAACTAGACAGCGGTTGAGGGGGTACAGCTGCTCTGGGAACTAGACAGCGGTTGAGGGGGTACAGCTGCTCTGGGAACTAGACAGTGGTTGAGGGGTACAGCTGCTGTAGGAACTAGACAGTGGTTGAGGGGTACAGCTGCTCTGGGAACTAGACAGTGGTTGAGGGGTACAGCTGCTCTGGGAACTAGACAGTGGTTGAGGGGTACAGCCGCTCTAGGAACTAGTGGTTGAGGGGTACAGCTGCTCTAGGAATTAGACAGTGGTTGAGGGGTACAGCTGCTCTAGGAACTAGACAGTGGTTGAGGGGTACAGCTGCTCTAGGAACTAGACAGTGGTTGAGGGGTACAGCTGCTCTAGGAACTAGACAGTGGTTGAGGGGTACAGCTGCTCTGGGAACTAGACAGTGGTTGAGGGGTACAGCTGCTCTAGGAACTAGACAGTGGTTGAGGGGTACAGCTGCTCTAGGAACTAGTGGTTGAGGGATACAGCTGCTCTAGGAACTAGACAGTGGTTGAGGGGTACAGCTGCTCTGGGAACTAGACAGTGGTTGAGGGGTACAGCTGCTCTGGGAACTAGACAGTGGTTGAGGGGCACAGCTGCTCTAGGAACTAGATAGTGGTTGAGGGGTACAGCTACTCTAGGAACTAGTGGTTGAGGGATACAGCTGCTCTAGGAACTAGACAGTGGTTGAGGGGTACAGCTGCTCTAGGAACTAGACAGTGGTTGAGGGGTACAGCTGCCCTAGGAACTAGACAGTGGTTGAGGGGGTACAGCTGCTCTAGGAACTAGACAGTGGTTGAGGGGGTACAGCTGCTCTAGGAACTAGACAGTGGTTGAGGGATACAGCTGCTTTATGAACTAGTGGTTGAGGGGTACAGCTGCTCTAGGAACTAGTGGTTGAGGGATGCAGCTGCTCTAGGAACTAGACAGTGGTTGAGGGGTACAGCTGCTCTGGGAACTAGACAGCGGTTGAGGGGGTACAGCTGCTCTGGGAACTAGACAGCGGTTGAGGGGTACAGCTGCTGTAGGAACTAGACAGTGGTTGAGGGGTACAGCTCCTTTATGAACTAGTGGTTGAGGGGTACAGCTGCTCTAGGAACTAGTGGTTGAGGGATACAGCTGCTCTAGGAACTAGACAGTGGTTGAGGGGTACAGCTGCTCTGGGAACTAGACAGCGGTTGAGGGGGTACAGCTGCTCTGGGAACTAGACAGTGGTTGAGGGGTACAGCTGCTCTAGGAACTAGACAGTGGTTGAGGGGTACAGCTGCCCTAGGAACTAGACAGTGGTTGAGGGGGTACAGCTGCTCTAGGAACTAGACAGTGGTTGAGGGGGTACAGCTGCTCTAGGAACTAGACAGTGGTTGAGGGATACAGCTGCTTTATGAACTAGTGGTTGAGGGGTACAGCTGCTCTAGGAACTAGTGGTTGAGGGATGCAGCTGCTCTAGGAACTAGACAGTGGTTGAGGGGTACAGCTGCTCTGGGAACTAGACAGCGGTTGAGGGGGTACAGCTGCTCTGGGAACTAGACAGCGGTTGAGGGGTACAGCTGCTGTAGGAACTAGACAGTGGTTGAGGGGTACAGCTCCTTTATGAACTAGTGGTTGAGGGGTACAGCTGCTCTAGGAACTAGTGGTTGAGGGATACAGCTGCTCTAGGAACTAGACAGTGGTTGAGGGGTACAGCTGCTCTGGGAACTAGACAGCGGTTGAGGGGGTACAGCTGCTCTGGGAACTAGACAGTGGTTGAGGGGTACAGCTGCTCTGGGAACTAGACAGTGGTTGAGGGGTACAGCTGCTCTGGGAACTACAGTGGTTGAGGGGTACAGCTGCTCTGGGAACTAGACAGTGGTTGAGGGGTACAGCTGCTCTAGGAACTAGACAGTGGTTGAGGGGTACAGCTGCTCTGGGAACTAGACAGTGGTTGAGGGGTACAGCTGCTCTGGGAACTAGACAGTGGTTGAGGGGTACAGCTGCTCTGGGAACTAGACAGTGGTTGAGGGGTACAACTGCTCTAGGAACTAGTGGTTGAGGGATACAGCTGCTCTAGGAACTAGACAGTGGTTGAGGGGTACAGCTGCTCTGGGAACTAGACAGTGGTTGAGGGGTACAACTGCTCTAGGAACTAGTGGTTGAGGGATACAGCTGCTCTAGGAACTAGACAGTGGTTGAGGGGTACATCTGCTCTGGGAACTAGACAGTGGTTGAGGGGTACAGCTGCTCTAGGAACTAGACAGTGGTTGAGGGGTACAGCTGCTCTAGGAACTAGATAGTGGTTGAGGGGTACAGCTACTCTAGGAACTAGTGGTTGAGGGATACAGCTGCTCTAGGAACTAGACAGTGGTTGAGGGGTACAGCTGCTCTAGGAACTAGACAGTGGTTGAGGGGTACAGCTGCTCTAGGAACTAGTGGTTGAGGGGTACAGCTGCTTTATGAACTAGACAGTGGTTGAGGGGTACAGCTGCTCTAGGAACTAGACAGTGGTTGAGGGGTACAGCTGCTCTAGGAACTAGACAGTGGTTGAGGGGTACAGCTGCTCTAGGAACTAGACAGTGGTTGAGGGGTACAGCTGCTCTAGGAACTAGACAGTGGTTGAGGGGTACAGCTGCTCTAGGAACTAGACAGTGGTTGAGGGGTACAGCTGCTCTAGGAACTAGACAGTGGTTGAGGGGTACAGCTGCTCTAGTATAGTAAACGTACCAATGCAGCACTTGTGACAGCCCTTTGTGTCCGGGATCTTGGTTGTCAAGGCAAACCTCCTGCAGAGAGAAAACAGCCAGTCAGTCTAGAACAACACACAGTCAATATGGTGATTGGAGAGGGGTGTGGTGGACTGTAGAAATAGAACGACTAGACCGGGAACATCCCCCCCAGACCACAGCAATTTGACTGTAGGCTCATGTCCATTGTATTATTTCTATAATTTTAGTGGTGATCTGTAAGGTGAAGAGAATAGGTCTCTCTCTCTCACCAGGGATCCAATAGCATAGCTCTGTCTCTGTCTCTGTCTCTGTCTCTCCCCATCCCTCTCCCCATCTCTCTCTCTCTCCCCATCTCCCTCTCCCTCCCTCCCTCCCTCTCCCCATCTCTCTCTCTCTCTCTCTCTCCCCATCTCTCCCTCTCCCCCCATCTCTCTCACACACACACACACACACACACACACACACACACACACACACACACACACACACACACACACACACACACACACACACACACACACACACACACACACACACACACACACACACACACACACACCAGGGATCCAATAGAATATAACAGGTCCCTCTCTCTCTCCAGGGATCCAATATAATAGGTCCCTCTCTCTCTAGGGATCCAATATAATAGGTCCCTCTCTCTCACCAGGGATCCAATATAACAGGTCCCTCTCTCTATCCAGGGATCCAATAGAATAGGTCCCTCTCTCTCACCAGGGATCCAAAATAATAGAATAGGTCTCTCTCTCTCACCAGGGATCCAATAGAATAGGTATCTCTCTCTCACCAGGGATCCAATAGAACAGGTCTCTCTCTCTCACCAGGGATCCAATAGAATAGGTCCCTCTCTCTCACCAGGGATCCAATATAACAGGTCTCTCTCTCTCGTCGGGGATCCATTAAAACAAAAAAGTCAGAGGATGTAGTGTGTGCGTGTCTCACCTAGGTAAGATCTTGTCTGGGAAGCGGTGTGTCTGGAACTGAGAGGCGAGGCCAGGCTTCTTCAGCTGCTCAAACAGCCCAATCAGGTTGTGAGAGTACAGCTGGAAGGTCTTTCCTGTGATCACATATGAAACAAGTTAGCATCACAATATAGGAAGACTCATAAGTCCCAAATGGCACCCTATTCCCTATATAGTGCACTACTTAATCCCAAATGGCACCCTATTCCCTACAGGGCTCTTGTCAAAAGTAGTGCACAGAAATAATGTGCCATTTAGGTCACAGACATGGTGTCCTTTCTGGGGTCACAGACATCTCTTACAGTATTACGACATCCCGTTATAGTCGAACAAACAAAAGACAACACTAAGATAGATTGAAGGATAGAAAGAGGATACACGGCAGAAACATGTTATTACAAGTGTAGATATATTCATCATCAACAGCAAATTAGTTAAGGAGCCAGCGTTAAATGATATGGACTTTAACTTCTCTAGGGTAGGGGGCAGCATTCGGGAATTTTGGATGAAAAGCATGCCCAAATTAAACTGCCTGCTTCTCGGGCCCAGAAGATATGATATGCATATATTTGGATTTGGATAGATTTATAGATTTGGATAGAAAACACTCTAAAGTTTCCAAAACTGTTAAAATGGTGTCTGTGAGTATAACAGAACTGATTTGGCAGGCGAAAACCTGAGAAAAATCCATTCGGGATTATTTTTGTTTTGTTGGTTTTATAGTTTTCTATTCAATGCCATTACAGTATCCATTGACTTAGGACTCAAATTGCAGTTCCTATGCTTTCCACTAGATGTCAACAGTCTTTAGAAATTGTTTCAGGCTTGTATTCTGAAAAATGAGGAAGAGCAGTCTGAATGAGTGGACCCTAAAGTGTCACAGAGCTTTTTCATGCGCGAGACCGAGAGAGTGCATTCCTTGTTTACCTTTTACATTGACGACGTTATTGTCCGGTTTAAATATTATCGATTATTTAAGCTAAAAACAACCTGACGATTGAATATAAACATCGTTTGACATGTTTCTATGAACTTTACGGATACAATTTAGATTTTTTTGTCTGCCTGTTTTGACTGCGTTTGAGCCTGTGGATTACTGAAGAAAACGCGAACAAAACTGAGGTTTTTGGATATAAAGAGACTTTATCGAACAAAAGGAACATGTATTGAGTAAATGAATGTCTGCTGAGTGCAACCATATGAAGATCATCAAATGTAAGGGATTAATTTTATCTCTATTTCTGACTTGTGCAACTCTTCTACTTGACTGGTTACTGTTTGTAATGATTTGTCTGCTGGGCTATCTTCTCAAATAATCGTAAGGTATGCTTTCGCCGTAAAGCATTTTATAAAATCTGACACCGTGGTTGGATTCAAAAGAAGTTCATCTTTAAACCTATGTAAAATATGTTTTGTTTTCTGAATTTTTATAATGAGTATTTCTGTATTTGAATTTGGCGCCAGGCAGTTTCACTGGCTGTTGAAGAGGTGGGACGCTAACGTCTCACGTACCCAAGAGAGGTTAACCTTAACATAAAGGGCTGGGATCTGCTGGATGGGAGCTAGCTTGATGTTTAGATAGGGGTAAGGGTTACAAAATTCTGGGAACTTTCCCAAAATATCCAGGTTTTCCTGAAATCCTGGTTGGAGGATTCCTGGATTTCCTGCTTATCCCATTCTAATTCCAGGATTCTCCTAACTGGGATTTCAGGAAAACCTGGATATTTTGAGAAAGGTTTTTTGTTGTTATTTTTCACACCATTTTTATGATATCCAATTGCTAGTTATGACCTTGTCTCGTCGCTGCAACTCCCCAACAGGCTCGGGAGAGGCGAAGGTCGAGACACGCGTCCTCCGAAAGATGACCTGCCGTGCCGCTCTGCTTCTTAACACACTACTCGATTAACCCGGAAGTCGCTGTGGCAATGTGACGGAGGAAACACCGTTTGACTGACGACCGAAATCAGCTTGCAGATGCCTGGCTTTCCACAAGGAGTCGCTAGAGCGTGATGAGCGAAGGAAAGCCCCGCCGGTCAAACCGTCCCCTAACCCGGACGGTGGGATCGAACCCCAGGCTGTAGTGGCACTGCGCCACTCAGGAGGCCAGAATTTTAATGGAATTTTGCAACTCTAGTTATGGGTAATATACAATACAGGGTTGTAACTGTGACGCTGATGATGGTGATTACCTTCTGATGAAGCCGGTTAGTAGAATACCAAAATCAAGCCAGACCAGAGAAGAGAGCAGAGGAGAGGTGAGAAGGAGGGACAGAGTCCAAGAAATCATAGATTACATTTACTCTGAGCCGAGGCATAGGCCTAGTTTAACTTTATGGTAAGATACACAACAGTACAATTACGTTTACCCAGTAATAATTTACAATAAGTAAGAAATGCTTACTTTCACTTTCTTACAACAGAGCGGCGTGTAGAGATATTCAACAGTGGTTAAAACACAGATATACCAAACATGGTACATATTAGAGGCCTTCACGGGTCCATAAAATAAATGAACCTGGGGCTTTCCCTCCAGGCCCAATATGTATAATTATTATAAAATGTTTTATAGAGAGAC
Organism: Salvelinus namaycush; assembly: GCF_016432855.1. Classification (NCBI taxonomy): domain Eukaryota; kingdom Metazoa; phylum Chordata; class Actinopteri; order Salmoniformes; family Salmonidae; genus Salvelinus; species Salvelinus namaycush. The sequence goes on from NC_052321.1 coordinate 3,712,210, forward strand.
CCCGTTCCCAACGGACAACGAGGCCCGTTCCGTATAGACCAGGTCGGATCCAGAGGAGATGCGAGAGAGATTTGAGAGGGAAGCAGCAGAAAAAAGTAAATTTTTAAGCTACTTTATTAACCGGAGCTGATAAAGTGGGATGGAGGAGGTAGAAAGTGGTGAAGCTCTAGCTAGGGTTGTGCTGTGAGTGTTTAAGCTACTGTGAGTGTTTAAGCTACTGTGAGTGTTTAAGCTACTGTGAGTGTGAGCAAATGACACGAGGAACAGGGGAGGGAGGGAGAAACAGCAAACAACCAAGCCGAATCACACTATAGCTTCCATAGCTAGGTTATTTATCATAAAATATGATGACGTAGTAGTACCTGTCTTGACTGTATCAAACTGGGAGAAGCTAGTTAAGCTAACTAGCTAGCTAGGCTAATTGAGGTTGCATGTGCTTTCTGGTCCGACACAGTTACTAACAACTACAACTCCATTCAGAATATAAAGTAGCAGACTACCTGTTGGCTCTTGGTCGTTGTAGCCTAACTTTTAATTCCATCTTCCATTGATTAGATATCTCCTAACTTTTGCCCCACACGGAGGCTCTATGACTGTAGTCTATTGGTTTATGATTGACCAAGAAAACATTACCACGCGCCACTCTGGTGAAACGCAAGAGTAGCGGCATAAATTACACATACCCGTGAGAAACAGATCCGATCCAGACCAGTGATATTATTTACAATTCTGTATCCGGACCCGCTCGGGTACCGGATCGGGTCTCGGGTACAGGTGGATGCGTGAAGACCTCTAGTACAGATGAGCTATATACATTGGGACATGCATAAACTAACTACAGTTTGAGTCTTTCTCAGAGAAAATGGTTCAATTCTACTTTCAGGTCTTACACTATATATACACAAAAGTATGGGGACACCCCTTCAAATTAGTGGATTCGGCCATTTCAGCCACAATCGTTGCTGACAAGTGAATAAAAATCGAGCACACAGCCATGCAATCTCCATAGACAAACATTGGCAGTAGAATGCCCTTATTTTTTTAAATATTATTTTTTAACTTTATTTAACTAGGCAAGTCAGTTAAGAACAAATTCTTATTTTCAATGACGGCCTAGGAACAGTGGGTTAAACTGCCTTGTTCAGGGGCAGAACGACAGATTTGTACCTTGTCAGCTCGGGGATTTGAACTTGCAACCTTTCGGTTACTAGTCCAACGCTCTAACCACTAGGCTACGCTGCCGTAGAGCTCAGTGACTTTGAAGAGCTCAGTGACTTTGAAGAGCTCAGTGACTTTGAAGAGCTCAGTGACTTTGAAGAGCTCAGTGACTTTGAAGAGCTCAGTGACTTTCAACGTGGCACCGTCATAGGATGCCACCTTTCCAACAAGTCAGTTCGTAAAATTTGTGCCCTTTAGAGCTGCCCTGGTCAACTGTAAGTGATGTTATTGTGAAGTGGAAACGTCTAGGAGCAACAACGGCTCAGCCGCAAAGTGGTAGGCCACACAAGCTCTCAGAACGGTACCGCTGAAGTGCGTAAAAATATAATCTGTCCTCGGTTGCAACACTCACTACCAAGTTCCAAACTGCCTCTGGAAGCAACATCCGTACAAGAACTTTGTCGGGGAGCTTCATGAAATGGGTTTCCATGGCCGAGCAGCCACACACAAGCGTAAGATCACCATGCGCAATGCCAAGCTTCGGCTGGAGTGGTGTAAAGCTCGCCGCCATTTGGTGTCTTAAGCAGTGGAAACGCGTTCTCTGGAGTGATGAATCACGCTTCTCCATCTGGCAGGCCAACGAACTAATCTGGGTTTGGCGGATGCCAGGAGAATGGTACCTGGCCCAATGCAGTGCCCTACTGTAAAGTTTGGTGGTGGAGGAATAATGGTCTGGGGCTGTTTTTCATGATTTGAGCTAGGCCCCTTAGTTCCAGTGAAGGGAAATCTTAACAATACAGCATACAATGTCATTCTAGAAGATTCTGTGCATCCAACTTTGTGGCAACAGTTTGGGGAAGTCCCTTTCCTGTTTCAGCATGACAATGTCCCCGTGCATAAAGCGAGATCCATACAGAAATGGTTTGTTGAGATTGGTGTGGAGGAACTTGACTGGGCTGCACAGAACTCAATCCCATCGAACACCTTTGGCAAGAATAGGAACCAGGCCTAATCGCCCAAACATCAGTACCCGACCTCACTAATGCTCTTGTGGCTGAATGGAAGCAAGTCCCCTCAGTAATGTTCCAACATCTAGTAGAAAGCCTTCCCAGAAGAGTGGAGGCTGTTATAGCAGCAAAAGAGGGGACCAACTCCATATTAAAATGACCATGATTTTGGAATGAGATGTTAAGACGAGTAGGTGTCCACATACTTTTGGTCATGAGGTGTATCATCTGTCCACAACTATCTACATTGCTACTGTAACCAGGAGTCTTTACAACCACTGGTCAATACAAAACGCCATATTTATTCCACACAGCAGTAGGCCATAAAGACAGGAATCACAATAAAATGCAGTCAAGCGCTTCTTATAAGGGTTTTCATCAAAAAGCTTCTACTTCTGGTCTATAGATAGCTATGAGGTGATTGTATTTACAGTATGGTGTGTAGATACCAGGTAAGGGAATTGTTCCTGTAGAATAGTTATGAGGTAATGGTATTTCCAGTCAGATAACAGCAAAACAAAGCAGCAGGTTATCATAGCTTGATACCGCCTCACAGACAGACAGCAGGTTGTCGTGGTACCTGTATCTGTCCTACTGACTCACCTGACAGACAGCAGGTTGTCGTGGTACCTGTACCTGTCCTACTGACTCACCTGACAGACAGCAGGTTGTTGTGAAACCTGTCCTACTAACTCACCTGACAGACAGCAGGTTGTCATGATACCTGTCCTACTGACTCACCTGACAGACATCAGGTTGTTGTGGTACCTGTATCTGTCCTACTGACTCACCTGACAGAGACATCAGGTTGTCATGATACCTGTATCTGTCCTACTGACTCACCTGACAGAGACAGCAGGTTGTTGTGAAACCTGTCCTACTGACTCACCTGACAGACAGCAGGTTGTTGTGGTACCTGTATCTGTCCTACTGACTCACCTGACAGAGACATCAGGTTGTTGTGGTACCTGTATCTGTCCTACTGACTCACCTGACAGAGACATCAGGTTGTTGTGGTACCTGTATCTGTCCTACTGACTCACCTGACAGAGACATCAGGTTGTTGTGGTACCTGTATCTGTCCTACTGACTCACCTGACAGAGACATCAGGTTGTTGTGGTACCTGTATCTGTCCTACTGACTCACCTGACAGACAGCAGGTTGTTGTGGTACCTGTATCTGTCCTACTGACTCACCTGACAGAGACAACAGGTTGTCATGATACCTGTCCTACTGACTCACCTGACAGACAGCAGGTTGTTGTGGTACCTGTATCTGTCCTACTGACTCACCTGACAGAGACATCAGGTTGTTGTGGTACCTGTATCTGTCCTACTGACTCACCTGACAGAGACATCAGGTTGTTGTGGTACCTGTATCTGTCCTACTGACTCACCTGACAGAGACAACAGGTTGTTGTGGTACCTGTATCTGTCCTACTGACTCACCTGACAGAGACATCAGGTTGTTGTGGTACCTGTATCTGTCCTACTGACTCACCTGACAGACAGCAGGTTGTCGTGGTACCTGTACCTGTCCTACTGACTCACCTGACAGACAGCAGGTTGTCATGATACCTGTATCTGTCCTACTGACTCACCTGACAGAGACATCAGGTTGTTGTGGTACCTGTATCTGTCCTACTGACTCACCTGACAGACAGCAGGTTGTCGTGGTACCTGTACCTGTCCTACTGACTCACCTGACAGACAGCAGGTTGTCATGATACCTGTATCTGTCCTACTGACTCACCTGACAGAGACAGCAGGTTGTTGTGGTACCTGTATCTGTCCTACTGACTCACCTGACAGAGACAACAGGTTGTCATGATACCTGTATCTGTCCTACTGACTCACCTGACAGAGACAACAGGTTGTCATGGTACCTGTATCTGTCCTACTGACTCACCTGACAGAGACATCAGGTTGTTGTGGTACCTGTATCTGTCCTACTGACTCACCTGACAGAGACAGCAGGTTGTTGTGGTACCTGTATCTGTCCTACTGACTCACCTGACAGAGACATCAGGTTGTTGTGGTACCTGTATCTGTCCTACTGACTCACCTGACAGAGACAGCAGGTTGTTGTGGTACCTGTATCTGTCCTACTGACTCACCTGACAGAGACAGCAGGTTGTTGTGGTACCTGTACCTGTCCTACTGACTCACCTGACAGACAACAGGTTGTCATGATACCTGTCCTACTGACTCACCTGACAGAGACAACAGGTTGTCATGATACCTGTATCTGTCCTACTGACTCACCTGACAGAGACAACAGGTTGTTGTGGTACCTGTATCTGTCCTACTGACTCACCTGACAGAGACAACAGGTTGTCATGATACCTGTATCTGTCCTACTGACTCACCTGACAGAGACAACAGGTTGTCATGATACCTGTATCTGTCCTACTGACTCACCTGACAGAGACAGCAGGTTGTTGTGGTACCTGTATCTGTCCTACTGACTCACCTGACAGAGACAACAGGTTGTTGTGGTACCTGTATCTGTCCTACTGACTCACCTGACAGAGACAACAGGTTGTCATGATACCTGTCCTACTGACTCACCTGACAGAGACATCAGGTTGTTGTGGTACCTGTATCTGTCCTACTGACTCACCTGACAGAGACAACAGGTTGTCATGATACCTGTCCTACTGACTCACCTGACAGAGACAACAGGTTGTCATGATACCTGTATCTGTCCTACTGACTCACCTGACAGAGACATCAGGTTGTTGTGGTACCTGTATCTGTCCTACTGACTCACCTGACAGAGACAACAGGTTGTCATGATACCTGTCCTACTGACTCACCTGACAGAGACATCAGGTTGTCGTGGTACCTGTATCTGTCCTACTGACTCACCTGACAGAGACATCAGGTTGTTGTGGTACCTGTATCTGTCCTACTGACTCACCTGACAGAGACAACAGGTTGTTGTGGTACCTGTATCTGTCCTACTGACTCACCTGACAGAGACAACAGGTTGTCATGGTACCTGTATCTGTCCTACTGACTCACCTGACAGAGACAACAGGTTGTTGTGGTACCTGTATCTGTCCTACTGACTCACCTGACAGAGACAACAGGTTGTTGTGGTACCTGTATCTGTCCTACTGACTCACCTGACAGAGACAACAGGTTGTTGTGGTACCTGTATCTGTCCTACTGACTCACCTGACAGAGACAACAGGTTGTCATGATACCTGTATCTGTCCTACTGACTCACCTGACAGAGACATCAGGTTGTTGTGGTACCTGTACCTGTCCTACTGACTCACCTGACAGACAACAGGTTGTCATGATACCTGTCCTACTGACTCACCTGACAGAGACAACAGGTTGTCATGATACCTGTATCTGTCCTACTGACTCACCTGACAGAGACAACAGGTTGTTGTGGTACCCGTATCTGTCCTACTGACTCACCTGACAGAGACATCAGGTTGTTGTGGTACCTGTATCTGTCCTACTGACTCACCTGACAGAGACATCAGGTTGTTGTGGTACCTGTATCTGTCCTACTGACTCACCTGACAGACAGCAGGTTGTTGTGGTACCTGTATCTGTCCTACTGACTCACCTGACAGAGACATCAGGTTGTTGTGGTACCTGTATCTGTCCTACTGACTCACCTGACAGAGACATCAGGTTGTTGTGGTACCTGTATCTGTCCTACTGACTCACCTGACAGAGACAACAGGTTGTTGTGGTACCTGTATCTGTCCTACTGACTCACCTGACAGACAGCAGGTTGTTGTGGTACCTGTATCTGTCCTACTGACTCACCTGACAGAGACATCAGGTTGTTGTTGATGATGTAGAGCCAGGTACACTTCCTGGGGAACAGCTAGAAGGGGAACATAACACAATAAAGGACATTCAATACTGTTGAAATAGAACAATTCGGCAGTAGACAGCACACTATTTCATGGATTCAGACCTACAGTAACTAAGACTAAGCCTTTAAGATGAGGTAAAAATGAGCGTAGACATGTTTATAGCTATATTTATTAAGGATGGGCATCTTTCCCTTTCAAGACGATTCGTATCTAGCTCGATACATGGGCTCCGATACGATACAGGAACGATACGTTTTAGTTTGAAACGTCAGTTACAAAATAACTATGACCACAGCCAAAGAATATATATAGCGAAACTTTGTCTTTCACCTCCATCTCCTAAATCAGATGGTTTTGACCAGTTTTTTACAGAGTGATCTTCTCTTCGGCCATACAGTGTACACCTCACCAAAAGTAATCGCTGTCCTCGTTAGGAAATGATCAACTTTTACCCTGTATATCTAAAAAAATGACCATATATATACACCGAGTATAGAAAACATTTGGAACACCTGCTCTTTCCATGACAGACCGACCAGGTGAAAGCAACGATCCCTTATTGATGTCACTTGTTAAATCCACTTCTATCAGTGTAGATGAAGGAGACAGGTTCAAGATGGATTTTTAAGCCTTGTGACACAATTGAGAATGTGTGCCCATTCAGAGGGTGAATGGGCAAGACAAAATATTGAAGTGCCTTTGAACGGGTTACGGTAGTAGGTGCCCGGCGCACCGGTCTGTGTCAAGAACTGCAACATAATGGTGGAAAAAGTACAACAGTTTAAAAAAGATACCTTAATACAAAATGACACAAGTAAAAGTGAAAGTCACCCAGTAAAATACTACTTGAGTAAAAGTCTAAAAGTATTTGGTTTTTATATATACTTATCAAAAGTAAATGGAATTGATCAAATGTACTTAAGTATCAAAAGTAAAAATATAAAAAAATTCCTTATATTAAGCAAACCAGACGGTACAATTGGATGTATATTAAAAATACATCATCATATTTTTTTAAAGTTTAATATTGACAGATAGCCAGGGGCACACTCCAACATAATTTACAAAACGAAGCATGTGTTTAGTGAGTCCTTCAGATAAGAGGAAGTAGGGATGACCAGGGGTGTTCTTTTGAATTGGACCATTTTCATGTCAATGTAACGAGGACTTTTGGGTGTCAGGGAAAATGTATTTTCTTTAGGAATGTAGTGAAGTAAAAGTTGGCAAAAAATATAAATAGTAAAGTACAGATACCTCCCCAAAAACTACTTAAGTTGTACTTTAAAGTATTTTTACTTAAGTACTTTTCACCACTGCTGCAACGCTATAACCTAGCAAATTACACACACTACCGTTCAAAAGTTTGGGGTCACTTAGAAATGTCCTAGTTTTTGAAAAAACACTTTTTTATTTTGTCCATTAAAATAACATCAAATTGATCAGCAATACAGTGTAGACATTGTAAATGATTTCTAAGTGACCCCAAACGGTCGCGTAGGTTGTCACCCAACTAACAAAAGCCTAATATCACCCTAGCCATTTTAGCATTTCAATGCTAAAGGTGGCGTGCAGATGTGCAAGATCAGGAACGGGGCAGTCCACCTCGCGTTGGTCAGCGTCGCAAAGCCGGGTACAGCGCGCCTAGGCTACTGACGTCGCCCGGGGTTTTGTTTCGGCACGCAAAAATGCCTTGTAGATCAACGACTGTCAACAGTTACATGCAGTTAGGACACTGGAGGAGAGGACGCATCAGTTGTCACAAGAGATGAGGTCTTATCCTGAAGGTATGTAATACGAGCTAAACTTTTTAGTGAACCGGCGATTCGTAACGGTTTCAAAACATTTTCTGACCGATGCACGCTACATTTGGATCGGTTTTGGGATACACTTGTATCTTAAACATTAGAAATCGGGGACCGACGCGCATCGGGTGAATCGTTCCTTCCCTCATATTTCCGAGTGGGTTTTATTAGTGCTGTGCCTCCCACCGTATTAAAGACTACAGACGATAATATGCGTTATCAGTTTGGTCCTATATATTTATGGTTCAACAAGACACAGTGGATTTTATTAGTGTCAAAGCGACATGTTAACCCATGTGTTCCTACCTGTTCCATGGTGGCTTCATGAAGCTCATTCAGGTTGAGGGTGTAAATACCATCCTCTGTCCCAAATATAAGGTACTGGTCTGGAAAACAGGAGAAAGATGTTGAATTGTCTGTGACACATACTCCCTCTCTGTAACACGTGTGTGTGTGTGTACAGTAGTTTGTGTGTACGTGTGTGTATACACTAGTGTGTGTGTGTGTGTGTGTGTGTACAGTAGTTTGTGTGTGTGTGTGTACAGTAGTTTGTGTGTGTGTGTGTGTGTACAGTAGTTTGTGTGTGTGTGTGTGTGTACACTAGTGTGTGTGTGTGTGTGTGTGTGTGTGTGTGTGTGTGTGTACAGTAGTTTGTCTGTGTGTGTGTGTGTACAGTAGTTTGTGTGTGTGTGTGTGTGTGTACACTAGTGTGTGTGTACAGTAGTTTGTGTGTGTGTGTACACTAGTTTGTGTGTGTGTGTACACTAGTTTGTGTGTGTGTGTGTGTGTACACTAGTGTGTGTGTGTGTGTACACTAGTGTGTGTGTGTGTGTGTGTGTGTGTGTACACTAGTGTGTGTGTGTGTGTGTGTGTGTGTGTGTGTGTGTGTGTGTGTGTGTGTGTGTGTGTGTGTGTGTGTGTGTGTGTACAGTAGTTTGTGTGTGTTACCTTTGGTATCCGGGTGTATCCACGACGTGGCACAGTTGATTTTCAGTGGACAGCCATCAAACACTTTGGAGAAACAGGCCCCCATCTAGAGTAGTGATGACACAAATATCAACAAACCGGGGTTCAGAGAGTTCATCTCCACCCAAAGTTGGTCTGGAAGATAGTAACCAGAGACGACATTCTGACCAGAGTAACCAGAGACGACATTCTGACCAGAGACGACATTCTGACCAGAGTAACCAGAGACGACATTCTGACCAGAGCAACCAGAGACGACATTCTGACCAGAGACGACATTCCGACCAGAGCAACCAGAGACGACATTCCGACCAGAGCAACCAGAGACGACATTCCGACCAGAGTAACCAGACGACATTCTGACCAGAGTAACCAGAGACGACATTCCGACCAGAGTAACCAGAGATGACATTCTGACCAGAGTAACCAGAGACGACATTCTGACCAGAGCAACCAGAGACGACATTCTGACCAGAGTAACCAGAGATGACATTCTGACCAGAGTAACCAGAGACGACATTCTGACCAGAGACAACATATGTACATATTCTTATTCCATCCCTTTACTTAGATTTGAGTGCATTAGGTAGTTGTTGTGGAATTGTTAGATATTACTAGTTAGATACTGCTGCACTGTCGGAACTAGAAGCACAATCATTTCACTACACTCGCAATAACATCTGCTAACCATGTGTACGTGACAAATAAAATTTGATCTGATCTAGGGACGACACAAGGGTAGCGTTCCAAATGGCACCCTATTCCCTATATAGTGTTGTACTTCATAAAGCTCTGGTCAAAAGCAGTGCACTATAAAGGGAATAGGGTGCCATTTGGAACACAACAGACTTGTCCACATGGGGTCACTCACCAGGACTTTAGGAGTGGGTGGCAGGCCGTTGATAGCTGGTTTCTGAGGAGAAACAAATAGACACACATTAGACTGGATGAAGAGTGGAGGACATACGAAGTAATGCCGCAAAAAACACTATCGTTTTGATCCGAGCTGGTTTGCCAAGCACCGTTTTAAAATGTTCATCTGTTGACTTCAAGCAACCTTTTCTTGTTTTAAGCAAGTTGTGATTTAATTATGTCAATATTAGCTACAGTGGTTAGCTAGCTTGGAGGAAGTATTGAGTGGTTGTGTGCATTGCGTCGGTACACTTAGCTAGCTACCATAGCCTACATTGCATATGAAGTGAGACTGGTTCATGACATTTCCTGTTTTTGTTGTCACTCCTGTTGGCTCCCCTACGTAGGGGCTCGTGCTCTTCGATTGAAGTTGTTGACGAGCATTGCGATACTACAAGTAGAATATGTAGGTTCGGCTCTACCGGGTCGGCACGCAGTAGGTACCGCTTATATTCTAGCAAGAGAGAAGCACCTGTCAGCAGTCAGATTTTGTGTGTGTTTAATGCTTTATAAACCCAACTACTGTCGCTAACCTCAGCACTGTGGGGGGGGGGGAAAAACCAGTCAGGCTCTGACCCAAATGGAAACCTATTCCCTATATATCTGTCCCAAATGGAAACCTATTCCCTATATATCTGTCCCAAATGGAAACCTATTCCCTATATATATCTGTCCCAAATAGAAACCTATTCCCTATATATCTGTCCCAAATGGAAACCTATTCCCTATATATCAGTCCCAAATGGAAACCTATTCCCTATATATCTGTCCCAAATGGAAACCTATTCCCTATATATCTGTCCCAAATGGAAACCTATATATCAGTCCCAAATGGAAACCTATTCCCTATATATCTGTCCCAAATGGAAACCTATTCCCTATATATCTGTCCCAAATGGAAACCTATTCCCTATATATATCTGTCCCAAATAGAAACCTATATATCAGTCCCAAATGGAAACCTATTCCCTATATATCTGTCCCAAATGGAAACCTATATATATTATCTATGCATAGTCACTTTAATAACTCTACCTACATGTACATATTACCACAATTACCTCGACATCGGTGCCCCCACACATTGACTCTGTACTGGTACCCCCTGTTTATAGCCCCGCTATTGTTATTTACTGCTGACATGAGGTCAAAGGAATTGTCTGTAGATGCCCCAAGACAGGATTGTATCAAGGCACATATCTGGGGAAGGGTACCAACACATTTCTGCAGCATTGAAGGTACCCAAGAACACAGTGGCCTCCATCATTCTTAAATGGAAGAAGTTTGGAACCACAAAGACTCTTCCTAGAGCTGACCTCAACTCTTTGGCCTGAATGTCAAGCGTCACGTCTGGAGGAAACCTGGCACTATCCCTACGGTGAAGCATGGTGGTGGCAGCATCATGCTGTGGGGATGTTTTACAGCGGCAGGGACTGGGAGACTAGTCAGGATCAAGGGAACGATGAACTAAGCAAAGTACAGAGAGTTCCTTGATGAAGTCCTGAGCGCTCTGGAGCAGGTTCTCAGACTGGGGCGAAGGTTCACCTTCCAACAGGTCAACGACCCGAAGCACACAGCCAAGACAATGTAAGAGTGGGTTCGGGACAAGTCTCTTTATGTCCTTGAGTGGCCCAGCCAGAGCTCGGACTTCAACCTGATCGAACATCTCTGGAGAGACCTGAAAATAGCTGTGCAGCAATGCTCCCCATCCAACCTGACAGAGCTTGAGAGGATCTGCAGAGAAAATGGGAGAAACTCCCCAAATACAGGTGTGCCAAGCTTGTAGCGTCAAACCCAAGAAGACTCAAGGCTGTAAATCGCTGATAATGAGGATTTTTATTTTTTTAATCAATTTTAGAATAAGGCTGTAACTTCTGAACACTTTCCGAAGGCTCTGTATGTTCTGAACTTGGTGGTTTCTTCATAACTTCCATTCTACTCAAACCACTTCAAACTCAAGATGGGGGATATGGTGAGATCTGACATGAAATCTTCTAGACTGCCTATTTTGTTTGTACAAAATAAATAAATATCTATATATATATGTTACCTGAGATAATATGACTGTGACATATTTCGATTGCTCTGCCATATACATCGTCACATACCAAATACAAATCACATAGATAAATAGCCTCACAGGGTAGTCTTTCTTCTCCTTCCTCTGTGGTCGGCTGGGAGGAGTCTTGGGACTGTCCCCGTTCACACCTCCTCCATCACAGTCTTCATGTTCTGGGGACAGAGACAAGTTACATGTACATTTGATATTCTAGTAATTTAGCACAGGGGTTCCGCAGGGGGTGAGTGGCAAGATAGATAGATATAGGACTATCTATATATATCTATCGCTCATATATATATATATATATATATATATATATATATATATATATATATATATATATACACTGCTCAAAAAAATAAAGGGAACACTAAAATAACACATCCTAGATCTGAATGAATAAAATATTCTTATTAAATACTTTTTTCTTTACATAGTTGAATGTGCTGACAACAAAATCACACAAAAATTATCAATGGAAATCAAATTTATCAACCCATGGAGGTCTGGATTTGGAGTCACACTCAAAATTAAAGTGGAAAACCACACTACAGGCTGATCCAACTTTGATGTAATGTCCTTAAAACAAGTCAAAATGAGGCTCAGTAGTGTGTGTGTGGCCTCCACGTGCCTGTATGACCTCCCTACAACGCCTGGGCATGCTCCTGATGAGGTGGCGGATGGTCTCCTGAGGGATCTCCTCCCAGACCTTGACTAAAGCATCCGCCAACTTTTTGATTTGGAGTCACACTGGAAAGTGGAAAACCACACTACAGGCTGATCCAACTTTGATGTAATGTAATGTCCTTAAAACAAGTCAAAATGAGGCTCAGTAGTGTGTGTGGCCTCCACGTGCCTGTATGACCTCCCTACAACGCCTGGGCATTGTGTGGACAGGTGTCTTTTATACAGGTAACGAGTGGAGAACAGGAGGGCTTCTTAAAGAAAAACTAACAGGTCTGTGAGAGCCGGAATTCTTACTGGTTGGTAGGTGATCAAATACTTATGTCATGCAATAAAATGCAAATGAATTACTTAAAAATCATACAATGTGATTTTCTGGATTTTTTTTTAGATTCCGTCTCTCACAGTTGAAGTGTACCTATGATAAAAATTACAGACCTCTACATGCTTTGTAAGTAGGAAAACCTGCAAAATCGGCAGTGTATCAAATACTTGTTCTCCCCACTGTATATATAGGTCTATCTATCTGTATGTATATATATATATATATATAGGTCTATCTATATCTATCTCTCTATGCGCATTCGGTAAGAATTCAGACCTTGAATTTTTCCACATTTTGTTATGTTACATCCTTATTCTTAAATGGACCAAATTGTTTTTAATGTTTCAATCTACACACAATACCTATTTTTCTGAAAATGTATAAAAAAGAACACACTATCACATAAGTATTCAGAACCTTTTACTCAGTACTTTGTTGAAGCACCTTTGGCAGCGATTACAGCCTCGAGTGTTCTTGGGTATGACGCTACAAGCTTGGCACACCTGTACTTGGGAACGGTACAGGCTGGTGGCTGTTGTGTGGGGGAATGTTGTTCTGGCACAGTTTAGGCTTAAGCATGGACCAACATCCCTGTGGAAGAATTCAGGCTGTTCTGGAGGCAAAGCGGGGTCCGACCCAGACACTAGATGGGTGTACCTAATAAACTGTCCAGTGAATATATCTACAGTACACTACAAGCACAGTTAGACACAACTTCTTACCTTTGGATATGTTTGAATTACTGACGAATACGTTGTTTGAATAACTGATAGCTTGGAAGAGAAGAGAGTATGCTAACCTTAATTTAACCCTTAAACGCATGGGAATTTATCTATTTGGATAGGGCTAAATATACATGCTTTTCTTACAGAAGAAATATGAAATGCAAGGTATCAATTAAAAGAAAACAGTTTGGAGATTATGGGAAAATTATTTTACTAATCTGACACCATTGATTTTATGTGCATTTAAACTTTTACAGTACAGTAAATTTACTGTACATTTACAGTACTTTTACAGTACTTTTACTGTATTTTTTGCCGCATTTGTTGATAATTAAATCTGACAACAACTCTCGATACATTGGGTAACATGAGACTATTCATGGTTAATTTGGGGTAGGTGCAACATAAGACAAACTAAAGACAAGTGAGAGGTCTAACTGGCGTCTCCAAGTGGCCACACACACACACACACACCTCTCCAAAAAGCGTGCACAGTTCCATCGTAATTTCAATACACTTTTATGACTTCAACTATAAAAAAGGTGCTATTTTAAGCTCTCCTAGCTTCGCTTTTGAGCAACTAGAGCAAGCAGACTCGTAGTTGTTTTGAACACAGCCCTGCATCCCTGCCAACAGTTACTGTTGTTGTTTATGCATTCCAAACTCTGCCCATTATAAATCACTATCTGGGTCTGGTGGGCATCATTTCAAAGCGTATTCTATTGCCAACATGATTTGCTAAGTTACAAAAATACGATCTTACAGTTTTAGGCTTTCAACAAGGTCAATTCAGAGAAACAGATCTTAAAAATTTAGGTGAGCGTAGAATAGAACCACGAGAGCATTGGGATGCTTTTGTTCCCTGACGAATTTCTTCACACTATCACAAAACAGGCTCATTTCTATTCAGAATGACCCAGGGTCCGCCCCCGTGTCATCTTGTAGGTGTACATCAAGCAGTGATAATACACTTTGACACTATATGACATAAGTTTAACGATATGGATGAATGTGAAGTGCACATTTGGCGTGCTTGTATGACGTCAAAACGGTATTTATTATATTCCTCAACGTCTCATCTTTCAGAATACATCGAGAGTCCTCTTTAATTTATAGCATTTCCACCTCACTCAGAAAAAGAAAAAAAGTTGGCCAATTAGTGGGAGTGCGGCGACGAAGTCCACAACGTCCGTCAGTCAAAACCCATACAGCGCTGTGAAGCAGAGACCTCTCTGAAGTCACGTATAGCACACACACTGTACAGCCACTGCGTTTCCAATTCACGCGCCTATTAGTACAACAGAAATCTGCCATTTTCAACCAGTACACGTGTACGGGTGTAAAGATCTGTGTGTTTTAACTCACCAGGGTCCGAGGCTGTGGACAGTATACCAGGACTACTAACGCTGGCTGACAGGTAGTCAGGAGAGGGGTGCTCCACCTAACAATTACAATAACTTTAATTAACTCAAATTTGTGTAGCATTTTAGGCAACACAACATCATTGAAACACAGAATATCATATACAGTGTATTCGGAAAGTATTCAGACCCCTTGACTTATTCCACATTTTGTTACGTTACAGCCTTATTCTAAAATGGATTAAATACCCCAAAAAATCCTCAATCAACACACAATAAGGATAAAAAGGATTTTTTAAATTTTAATTTTACCAAATCTATTACAAACAAAAAACAGAAATACCTTATTTACATAAGTATTCAGGCCCTTTGCTATGAGACTCTAAATTGAGTTCAGGTGCATCCTGTTTCCATTGATCATCCTTGAGATGTTTCTACAACTTGATTGGAGTCCACTTGTGGTAAATTCAATTGATTGTACATAATTTGGAAAGGCACACACCTGTCTATATAAGGTCCCACAGGTGACAGTGCACGTCAGAGCAAAAACCAAGCCATGAGGTCAAAGGTATTGTCTGTAGAGCTCCGAGACAGGATTGTGCCGGCGCACAGATCTGGAGAAAGGTACCAAAACATTTCTACAGCATTGAAGGTTCTCAAGAACACAGTGGCCTCCATCATTTATTAAATGGAAGAAGTTTGGAACCACCAAGACTCTTCCTAGAGCTGGCCGCCTGGCCAAACTGAGCAATCGGGGGAGAAGGGCCTTGGTCAGGGAGGTGACCAAGAACCCGACGGTCTCTCTGACAGAGCTTCAGAGTTCTTCTGAGGAGAAGGTTGTCCTTCTGGAAGGTTGTCCCATCTCCGCAGCAAACCACCAATCAGGCCTTTATGGTAGAGTGGCCAGACAGAAGCCACTCCTCAGTAAAAAAGACACATGACAGCCTGCTTGGAGTTTGCTAAAAGGCACCTAAAGATTCTCTGGTCTGATGAAACCAAGACTTAACTATTTGGCGTGACTGCCAAGCATCACGTCCGGAGGAAACCTGGCACCATCCCTACGGTGAGGCATGGTGGTGGTAGCATCATGCTGTGGGGATGTTTTTCAGCGTCAGAGACTGGGAGACAGGATTGAGGGAAAGATGATCGGAGAAGAGTACAGAGAGATTCGGAAAGTAGCTGTACGGCGACGCTCCCCATCCAACCTGACAGAGCTTGATAGGCTCTGCAGAGAAGATTAAGGGATAAACTCCCCAAATACAGGTGTGCCAAGCTTGTAGCGTCATACCCAATAAGATTCGAGGCTATAAATCACTCACAAAGGTGCTTCAACAAAGTACTGAGTAAAGGGTCTGAATACTTATGTAAGTGTGTTTTTTTAAATACATTTGCAAAAAATTCATAAAAAAAAAAAAAATTGCTTTGTCATTATGGGGTAGTGTGTGTAGATTGATGAGGGGAAAAAACAAACCAATTTTAGAATAAGTCTAACGTAGCAAAATATGGAAAAAGTAAAGGGGCCTGAATACTTTCCAAATGCACTGTATTGTCAACCAGTGTAATAGAAAAAGCCATCAAACAAACACATACCTTGTTGCCCTGCTCTGGGGTGCTCAGTCTCCGGGGGACCAGGCCTGGGCTGCTCTCTGAGCCCGGGAACCTTCTCACCGTCAGACACCGCTCATCACTCAGACCTAGCTCATCTGACAAACTGTTCAGATGAGGCTGGGGAGGTGAGAAGTGGAGAGAGAGGAAGACAGGAGAGGGAGAATTGAGGAAGTAGTATATGTTGAAACCCCAGTATATATTGAAACCCCAGTATTAATTGAAACCCCAGTATAAATTGAAACCCCAGTATAAATTGAAACCCCAGTATAAATTGAAACCCCAGTATAAATTGAACCCCTAGTACATATTGAACCGCCAGTACATATTGAAACCCCAGTATATATTGAAACCCCAGTATATGTTGAAACCCCAGTATATGTTGAAACCCCAGTACATATTGAAACCCCAGTATGAAACCGCAGTATATATTGAAACCCCAGTATATATTTAAATTGAAACCCCAGTATATATTGAAAACCCAGTATGAAACCCCAGTATAAATTGAAACCCCAGTATATATTGAAACCCCAGTATATATTGAAACCCCAGTATATATTGAAACCCCAGTATATATTTAAATTGAAACCCCAGTATATATTGAAAACCCAGTATGAAACCCCAGTATATGTTGAAACCCCAGTATATATTGAAACCCCAGTATATGTAGAAACCCCAGTATATGTAGAAACCCCAGTATATGTAGAAACCCCAGTATGAAACCCCAGTATGAAACCCCAGTATGAAACCCCAGTATATGTAGAAACCCCAGTATATGTAGAAACCCCAGTATAAATTTAAACCCCAGTATATGTAGAAACCCCAGTATAAATTTAAACCCCAGTATATATTGAAACCCCAGTATATGTTGAAACCCCAGTATATATTGAAACCCCAGTATAAATTTAAACCCCAGTATATGTAGAAACCCCAGTATAAATTTAAACCCCAGTATATGTAGAAACCCCAGTATATGTAGAAACCCCAGTATATATTGAAACCCCAGTATATGTAGAAACCCCAGTATATATTGAAACCCCAGTATAAATTGAAACCCCCGTATAAATTGAAACCCCCGTACATATTGAAACCCCCGTACATATTGAAACCCCCGTACATATTGAAACCCCCGTACATATTGAAACCCCCGTACATAGTGAAACCCCAGTATATGTTGAAACCCCAGTATATGTTGAAACCCCAGTATATGTAGAAACCCCAGTATATGTAGAAACCCCAGTATATGTAGAAACCCCAGTATATATTGAAACCCCAGTATATGTTGAAACCCCAGTATATATTGAAACCCCAGTATATGTAGAAACCCCAGTATATGTAGAAACCCCAGTATATGTAGAAACCCCAGTATATGTAGAAACCCCAGTATATGTAGAAACCCCAGTATATGTAGAAACCCCAGTATATGTAGAAACCCCAGTACATATTGAAACCCCAGTATGAAACCGCAGTATATATTGAAACCCCAGTATATATTGAAAACCCAGTATGGAACCCCAGTATAAATTGAAACCCCAGTATATATTGAAACCCCAGTATATATTGAAACCCCAGTATATATTGAAACCCCAGTATATGTTGAAACCCCAGTATATGTAGAAACCCCAGTATATGTTGAAACCCCAGTATATGTAGAAACCCCAGTATGAAACCCCAGTATATGTAGAAACCCCAGTATGAAACCCCAGTATATATTGAAACCCCAGTATATATTGAAACCCCAGTATATATTGAAACCCCAGTATATATTGAAACCCCAGTATATATTGAAACCCCAGTATATGTAGAAACCCCAGTATATGTAGAAACCCCAGTATATGTAGAAACCCCAGTATATGTAGAAACCCCAGTATATGTAGAAACCCCAGTATATGTAGAAACCCCAGTATATGTAGAAACCCCAGTATATGTAGAAACCCCAGTATATATTGAAACCCCAGTATATGTAGAAACCCCAGTATATATTGAAACCCCAGTATATGTTGAAACCCCAGTATATGTTGAAACCCCAGTATAAATTTAAACCCCAGTATATGTAGAAACCCCAGTATATGTAGAAACCCCAGTATAAATTTAAACCCCAGTATATGTAGAAACCCCAGTATATGTAGAAACCCTAGTATATATTGAAACCCCAGTATATGTTGAAACCCCAGTATATGTTGAAACCCCAGTATATGTAGAAACCCCAGTATATGTAGAAACCCCAGTATATATTGAAACCCCAGTATATGTTGAAACCCCAGTATAAATTTAAACCCCAGTATATGTAGAAACCCCAGTATATGTAGAAACCCCAGTATATGTAGAAACCCCAGTATAAATTTAAACCCCAGTATATGTAGAAACCCCAGTATATGTAGAAACCCCAGTATAAATTGAAACCCCAGTATATGTAGAAACCCCAGTATATGTTGAAACCCCAGTATAAATTTAAACCCCAGTATATGTAGAAACCCCAGTATATATTGAAACCCCAGTATATATTGAAACCCCAGTATATGTAGAAACCCCAGTATAAATTGAAACCCCAGTATATGTAGAAACCCCAGTATATGTTGAAACCCCAGTATAAATTTAAACCCCAGTATATGTAGAAACCCCAGTATATATTGAAACCCCAGTATATATTGAAACCCCAGTATATATTGAAACCCCAGTATATGTAGAAACCCCAGTATAAATTGAAACCCCAGTATATATTGAAACCCCAGTATATGTAGAAACCCCAGTATAAATTGAAACCCCAGTATATGTAGAAACCCCAGTATATGTTGAAACCCCAGTATAAATTTAAACCCCAGTATATGTAGAAACCCCAGTATATGTAGAAACCCCAGTATATGTTGAAACCCCAGTATAAATTTAAACCCCAGTATATGTAGAAACCCCAGTATAAATTTAAACCCCAGTATATGTAGAAACCCCAGTATATGTTGAAACCCCAGTATATATTGAAACCCCAGTATAAATTGAAACCCCAGTATATATTGAAACCCCAGTATATATTGAAACCCCAGTATATGCAGTGAATAAGAATTTACCTTTGGCGGTAGAGGTGGTGGGATTCCATGCTTGAGGGTTGACCTAGAATTGGAGAAGACCAGACAGTCAGGCAGGGTGTGTGTGTGTGTGTGTGTGTGTGTGTGTGTGTGTGCGTGCGTGCGTGCGTGCGTGCGTGCGTGCGTGCGTGCGTGCGTGCGTGCGTGCGTGTGTGCGTGCGTGCGTGCGTGCGCGTACTCGTGTACGTTGGCAGCACTTACAGCTCCACGTCTTCAAAGGCGTCCTCCAGATGGGCCATATGTCCCCTGGGGCAAGACAGAGAGAATGACAGATCAGAGGGAGGAGAAGAGAACAGAGAGGGGAGGAACAGGGAGGTCAGAGAGGGGAGGAACAGGGAGGTCAGAGAGGGGAGGAACAGGGAGGTCAGAGAGGGGAGGAACAGGGAGGTCAGAGAGGGGAGGAACAGGGAGGTCAGAGAGGGGAGGAACAGGGAGGTCAGAGAGGGGAGGAACAGGGAGGTCAGAGAGGGGAGGAACAGGGAGGTCAGAGAGGGGAGGAACAGGGAGGTCAGGGCTGAGAGGAACAGTGAGGTCAGGGCTGGGGGGGGGGGGGTGTAATGTTACCACCAGGGTTGTGGTCAATTCCATTTCAATTCCAGTCAATTCAGAAAGTAAACCAAATTCCAAATCTACAAGTATTGAAGAGAATTGGGATGTCAGTGTACTTCCTGAACTGACTGGAATTGAGCCCAACCCTGGTTTCCATGATGATGCTTATGAAGTAAATGACTCGTTCCTCAGAGAGAATAGAAGCCTGGGCCCTCTGTGACTCAGAGAGAATAGGAGCCTGGGGCCTTATTTATATATGTTGCGTATGTACAAAATATACCCCAAAACATGAGCACGCCAGTTCACAGAAAAGTTGGCATTTATAAAAATGTAACTTGACGTGAGAATGTGCTTAGCTTTCCGCAAACCTTAGACCATGCGTACGCACAGTTTGTAGTGGTTGAAGTATTGCATTGCAGCAGGAAGTAGACTAGTATTTTGTAGTGGTTGAAGTATTGCATTGCAGCAGGAAGTAGACTAGTATTTTGTAGTGGTTGAAGTATTGCATTGCAGCAGGAAGTAGACTAGTATTTTGTAGTGGTTGAAGTATTGCATTGCAGCAGGAAGTAGACTAGTATTTTGTAGTGGTTGAAGTATTGCATTGCAGCAGGAAGTAGACTAGTATTTTGTAGTGGTTGAAGTATTGCATTGCAGCAGGAAGTAGACTAGTATTTTGTAGTGGTTGAAGTATTGCATTGCAGCAGGAAGTAGACTAGTATTTTGTAGTGGTTGAAGTATTGCATTGCAGCAGGAAGTAGACTAGTATTTTGTAGTGGTTGAAGTATTGCATTGCAGCAGGAAGTAGACTAGCATTTTGTAGTGGTTGAAGTATTGCATTGCAGCAGGAAGTAGACTATTATTTTATGCAATTTGGTATATGACAAGCTACTTCATAAAAACAAAACAGGTAATAACAAGATGCATACATTTTTTATAGATATTTTCCCCTTTATTTTGACAGGGATTGACGCTGAGGCCAAGGTCTCTTTTCCATTTGCCGTTAGTGTTTTTTTTATTTTATTTTTTATCTTTGCATTCTAAACTAGTTAGATATGGGCATCTATTTCTCATTTAATTTCTATAATCATTGCAGAATAAATTCATCTTTTCGGATAGTGATGGTTTCATACTGGTGAAGTAGCCTACAGGCATAGAACGTGCCATCTCTTTAATTGGACCCACTTTACAGTAGTAAATAGATCAACTACTGCAAGTATTTTTGCTTTATGCGAACCGGAGTGCAGTTTAAAGACAGAACAGTAGATGTTTTTAACGACTGTACGTCTGAATAGCCTGCTGTCATTTCTAACGTCTCAAGTAAACAATATTTAATTTTAGAAACATAATAAATTCCTAATCTTTTCTGGCCATGTTGGATTCATATTTCCAAAGAAGCGTCAGCCTACTACAACTTACCATGCGCATCTCATTTAAACTGGGTCTATTAGATCGGCTACTAGTTCAAGTATTTTGTGACTCTGAAAGGGAGCGCGGTTTATAACACAGTAGAATTTAACAGATGAACAGACAGTTGATCTTGTGTGTAGACTACCACTGTAACTAGTTTACATATTGGTTCTAAGTGTGTAGGCTACTACTGTAACTAGTTTACATATTGGTTCTCAGTGTGTAGGCTACTACTGTAACTAGTTTACATATTGGTTCTAAGTGTGTAGGCTACTACTGTAACTAGTTTACATATTGGTTCTCAGTGTGTAGGCTACCACTGTAACTAGTTTACATATTGGTTCTAAGTGTGTAGGCTACTACTGTAACTAGTTTACATATTGGTTCTAACTGTGTAGGCTACTACTGTAACTAGTTTACATATTGGTTCTAAGTGTGTAGGCTACTACTGTAACTAGTTTACATATTGGTTCTAAGTGTGTAGGCTACTACTGTAACTAGTTTACATATTGGTTCTAAGTGTGTAGGCTACCACTGTAACTAGTTCACATATTGGTTCTAAGTGTGTAGCCTACTACTGTAACTAGTTTACATATTGGTTCTAAGTGTGTAGGCTACTACTGTAACTAGTTTACATATTGGTTCTCAGTGTGTAGGCTACTACTGTAACTAGTTTACATATTGGTTCTAAGTGTGTAGGCTACCACTGTAACTAGTTTACATATTGGTTCTAAGTGTGTAGGCTACTACTGTAACTAGTTTACATATTGGTTCTAACTGTGTAGGCTACTACTGTAACTAGTTTACATATTGGTTCTAAGTGTGTAGGCTACTACTGTAACTAGTTTACATATTGGTTCTAAGTGTGTAGGCTACTACTGTAACTAGTTTACATATTGGTTCTAAGTGTGTAGGCTACCACTGTAACTAGTTCACATATTGGTTCTAAGTGTGTAGCCTACTACTGTAACTAGTTTACATATTGGTTCTAAGTGTGTAGGCTACTACTGTAACTAGTTTACATATTGGTTCTCAGTGTGTAGGCTACTACTGTAACTAGTTTACATATTGGTTCTAAGTGTGTAGGCTACTACTGTAACTAGTTTACATATTGGTTCTCAGTGTGTAGGCTACTACTGTAACTAGTTTACATATTGGTTCTAAGTGTGTAGGCTACCACTGTAACTAGTTCACATATTGGTTCTAAGTGTGTAGGCTACCACCGTAACTAGTTCACATATTGGTTCTAAGTGTGTAGGCTACCACTAACTAGTTTACATATTGGTTCTAAGTGTGTAGGCTACTACTGTAACTAGTTTACATATTGGTTCTAAGTGTGTAGGCTACCACTGTAACTAGTTTACATATTGGTTCTAAGTGTGTAGGCTACCACTAACTAGTTTACATATTGGTTCTCAGTGTGTAGGCTACCACTAACTAGTTTACATATTGGTTCTCAGTGTGTAGGCTACCACTAACTAGTTCACATATTGGTTCTAAGTGTGTAGGCTACTACTGTAACTAGTTTACATATTGGTTCTAAGTGTGTAGGCTACCACTGTAACTAGTTTACATATTGGTTCTAAGTGTGTAGTCTACCACTGTAACTAGTTTACATCCTGTTGGTTCTAACTGTGTAGGCTACTACTGTAACTAGTTTACATATTGGTTCTAAGTGTGTAGGCTACCACTGTAACTAGTTCACATATTGGTTCTAAGTGTGTAGCCTACTACTGTAACTAGTTTACATATTGGTTCTAAGTGTGTAGGCTACCACTGTAACTAGTTTACATATTGGTTCTCAGTGTGTAGGCTACTACTGTAACTAGTTTACATATTGGTTCTCAGTGTATTGGCTACCACTGTAACTAGTTTACATCCTGTTGGTTCTCAGTGTGTAGGCTACCACTAACTAGTTTACATATTGGTTCTCAGTGTGTAGGCTACCACTAACTAGTTCACATATTGGTTCTAACTGTGTAGGCTACTACTGTAACTAGTTTACATATTGGTTCTAAGTGTGTAGGCTACCACTGTAACTAGTTCACATATTGGTTCTAAGTGTGTAGGCTACTACTGTAACTAGTTTACATATTGGTTCTAAGTGTGTAGGCTACCACTGTAACTAGTTCACATATTGGTTCTAAGTGTGTAGGCTACCACTGTAACTAGTTTACATATTGGTTCTAAGTGTGTAGTCTACCACTGTAACTAGTTTACATCCTGTTGGTTATAACTGTGTAGGCTACTACTGTAACTAGTTTACATATTGGTTCTAAGTGTGTAGGCTACCACTGTAACTAGTTCACATATTGGTTCTCAGTGTGTAGGCTACTACTGTCACTAGTTTACATATTGGTTCTAACTGTGTAGGCTACCACTGTAACTAGTTTACATATTGGTTCTAACTGTGTAGGCTACCACTGTAACTAGTTTTACATCCTGTTGGTTCTCAGTGTGTAGGCTACCACTGTAACTAGTTTACATATTGGTTCTAAGTGTGTAGGCTACCACTGTAACTAGTTTACATCCTGTTGGTTCTAAGTGTGTAGGCTACTACTGTAACTAGTTTACATGTTGGTTCTCAGTGTGTAGGCTACTACTGTAACTAGTTTACATATTGTTTCTAAGTGTGTAGGCTACTACTGTAACTAGTTTACATATTGGTTCTAAGTGTGTAGGCTACCACTGTAACTAGTTTACATATTGGTTCTCAGTGTGTAGGCTACCACTGTAACTAGTTTACATATTGGTTCTAAGTGTGTAGGCTACCACTGTAACTAGTTTACATATTGGTTCTCAGTGTGTAGGCTACCACTGTAACTAGTTTACATATT
The DNA here is from genome assembly GCF_016432855.1 of Salvelinus namaycush. Lineage (NCBI taxonomy): Eukaryota > Metazoa > Chordata > Actinopteri > Salmoniformes > Salmonidae > Salvelinus > Salvelinus namaycush. The sequence goes on from NC_052321.1 coordinate 3,736,538, forward strand.
GGTTCTAAGTGTGTAGGCTACCACTGTAACTAGTTTACATATTGGTTCTAAGTGTGTAGGCTACCACTGTAACTAGTTTACATCCTGTTGGTTCTAACTGTGTAGGCTACTACTGTAACTAGTTTACATATTGGTTCTAACTGTGTAGGCTACTACTGTAACTAGTTTACATCCTGTTGGTTCTAAGTGTGTAGGCTACTACTGTAACTAGTTTACATGTTGGTTCTAACTGTGTAGGCTACTACTGTAACTAGTTTACATATTGGTTCTAACTGTGTAGGCTACTACTGTAACTAGTTTACATATTGGTTCTAAGTGTGTAGGCTACCACTGTAACTAGTTTTACATCCTGTTGGTTCTCAGTGTGTAGGCTACTACTGTAACTAGTTTACATATTGGTTCTAAGTGTGTAGGCTACCACTGTAACTAGTTTACATATTGGTTCTCAGTGTGTAGGCTACCACTGTAACTAGTTTACATATTGGTTCTAAGTGTGTAGGCTACTACTGTAACTAGTTTACATATTGGTTCTAAGTGTGTAGGCTACCACTGTAACTAGTTTACATATTGGTTCTAAGTGTGTAGGCTACTACTGTAACTAGTTTACATATTGGTTCTCAGTGTGTAGGCTACCACTGTAACTAGTTTACATCCTGTTGGTTCTCAGTGTGTAGGCTACCACTAACTAGTTTACATATTGGTTCTCAGTGTGTAGGCTACCACTAACTAGTTTACATATTGGTTCTCAGTGTGTAGGCTACCACTAACTAGTTCACATATTGGTTCTAAGTGTGTAGGCTACTACTGTAACTAGTTTACATATTGGTTCTAACTGTGTAGGCTACCACTGTAACTAGTTTACATATTGGTTCTAAGTGTGTAGGCTACTACTGTAACTAGTTTACATATTGGTTCTCAGTGTGTAGGCTACCACTGTAACTAGTTTACATATTGGTTCTAAGTGTGTAGGCTACTACTGTAACTAGTTTACATATTGGTTCTAAGTGTGTAGGCTACTACTGTAACTAGTTTACATATTGGTTCTAAGTGTGTAGGCTACCACTGTAACTAGTTTACATATTGGTTCTAAGTGTGTAGGCTACCACTGTAACTAGTTTACATATTGGTTCTAAGTGTGTAGGCTACTACTGTAACTAGTTTACATATTGGTTCTAAGTGTGTAGGCTACCACTGTAACTAGTTTACATATTGGTTCTAAGTGTGTAGGCTACCACTGTAACTAGTTTACATATTGGTTCTCAGTGTGTAGGCTACTACTGTAACTCGTTTACATATTGGTTCTAAGTGTGTAGGCTACTACTGTAACTAGTTTACATATTGGTTCTAAGTGTGTAGGCTACTACTGTAACTCGTTTTACATATTGGTTCTAAGTGTGTAGGCTACTACTGTAACTAGTTTTACATATTGGTTCTAAGTGTGTAGGCTACTACTGTAACTAGTTTTACATATTGGTTCTAAGTGTGTAGGCTACTACTGTAACTCGTTTTACATATTGGTTCTAAGTGTGTAGGCTACCACTGTAACTAGTTTAACATTCTGTTGAGTAGACAGACAAGACAATGTTTCAGAACTCGCGGGCGGGTGCAGCATATTTAGGTTGTGGAAAAAGTGACCAAAAACATTGTTGAATTGAAACGATTGGGTTTACAGGTCCACAACAGACTGGTTGGTTCTACAGCTACGTTAGAGCACGGCAGGGCATCAGGATGGGTATGAACGGAGCAGGGTGACACACAGCCAGGCCACAGCACAGCAGCTGCCTTTAACACCATCGGCCAGGCTGCCATCACAACAGATAATGGAGTGGAGTGGGTCAATGGCATCCTACCACAGGACACTCAAGTAGCCTCCCCATTAAGCACCCTATTCCCTATATAGTGCACTACTTTTGACCGGGGCCTATTGGGTTCATACTGGCTCTGGTCAAAAGTAGTGCACTAAAATAGGGAATAGGGTGCCATTGGGGAAAACATACACAGGGTGTTGTTAGTGTTACCGTTGGAACAACTCGTCCTCAACGCTTTTCAGAAGGCTCCTTTGGAAGGACAGGCGAAGAAGAGAGCAACAGAAAGGAAGGAAGGAAAGAAGAAGAAACAAAAGAAACAAAAGGACAGTCAAAGCACATGGACGAACAAGGACGTTGCTCGTACACAACGAGGTACAACGCCGATCAACACGCCAGACTACACGGGGACAGGCGTGTAGGGTCAACAGTCATGCTTTAAGAAGAGAACAGGGTAGCTAGCTCCACACAAACTGAGGTGATTTGAAACAGGTTAGTCCAGGGGTGTCAAATTCATTCCATGAAGGTATCTAGTGTATATTTTGGTCATTTCTTTTCAATTTGGGTACAATTAAGATCTAGATAACAAGGTGAGTGGGACTAATCAGTGACCTGGGCCTGTATTCATAAAGCATTTCAGTGTAGGAGTGCTGGTCTAGGATCAGGTCCCACGCTGTCCATATAATCTCATTCATTATGATCTAGGATCAGGTCCCACGCTGTCCATATAATCTCATTCATTATGATCTAGGATCAAGTCCCACGCTGTCCATATAATCTCATTCATTATGATCTAGGATCAGGTCCCACGCTGTCCATATAATCTCATTCATTATGATCAAGTCCCACGCTGTCCATATAATCTCATTCATTATGATCTAGGATCAGGTCCCACGCTGTCCATATAATCTCATTATGATCTAGGATCAGGTCCCACGCTGTCCATATAATCTCATTCATTATGATCTAGGCTCAGGTCCCACGCTGTCCATATAATCTCATTCACTATGATCTAGGATCAGGTCCCACGCTGTCCATATAACCTCATTCATTATGATCTAGGATCAGGTCCCACGCTGTCCATATAATCTCATTCATTATGATCTAGGATCAGGTCCCACGCTGTCCATATAATCTCATTATGATCTAGGATCAGGTCCCACACTGTCCATATAATCTCATTCATTATGATCTAGGATCAAGTACCACGCTGTCCATATAATCTCATTCATTATGATCTAAAGGGGAAAACTGGTCCTAGATGAGCACTGTTACTGTAAGAAGCTGATTGGATACAGGCCCTGATCAATCAAGTACAAGGGAGAAGTAAAGACATGCAGCCCCTTGACCCTCCATGGAACGGATCCCTGTAGTGTGTGGAACGGATCCCTGTAGTGTGTGGAACGGATCCCTGTAGTGTGTGGAACGGATCCCTGTAGTGTGTGGAACGGATCCCTGTAGTGTGTGGAACGGATCCCTGTAGTGTGTGGAACGGATCCCTGTAGTGTGTGGAACGGATCCCTGTAGTGTGTGGAACGGATCCCTGTAGTGTGTGGAACGGATCCCTGTAGTGTGTGGAACGGATCCCTGTAGTGTGTGGAACGGATCCCTGTAGTGTGTGGAACGGATCCCTGTAGTGTGTGGAACGGATCCCTGTAGTGTGTGGAACGGATCCCTGTAGTGTGTGGGCTTGTCTCACAGCCAGGGGAAGTAGGGAGGATTCACAAAATGATTCACACAACAAAACTCAGTAAAAGTTCAAAACCTACTCAACACCTATAAAAAGACAAAACAGAAACATAGAAAGCTTGAGCAGTGTAGATTGTTTACAGAGGAATTGATTACTAAAGGTATTGATTACTAAAAGGTATTGATTACTAAAGGTATTGATTACTAAAGGTATTGATTACTAAAAGGTATTGATTACTAACGCCAGGGCTCTCGCGCTGTCCTGTGTACCCATGGTCTAATAGAGAGGAACCATCCCACTCTCTTTAAAAAGTGTTGTTGGGGGCGTAAAACCAGCCAAAAATGTAATGGGTCCGCATTAAAAAATATATACATATTACCTCTTTTTTGGTTTATCTAGCTTTATTTGACATATTTTTAAAGTGCGGAGGAAGCCATTCCAGTTTTGCTTAACCACGGTGGTATTCAGTAGTCCCACGGCAGACTCGCATTGGACCAGAAAAGACGAGACAGGAGACAGCCCAGCCAGCTAAAAAAAAACAGAAGCCTGGAGCCATAACGGAGGCGTTCCCATGACGACGGTTACCACGGTTCTTACCTGGTCGTGATGCCTCCCTCTGCGAATGGGCTCCAGGGGGAGGGGAAGTCACTCTGTTTAGTCACATCCTAACAAACAAGACAGTTAGTTCCATAACACCAGGGCAGTGTAGAAAATGGCACCCTATATAGTAGTGAACTACCTTTGACAAAGGCTCTTGTACATAAAACGGACGTTAGTGAAATGCTTACATACAAGCCCTTCACCAACAAAGCAGTTAAGAAAAGTACAACAATAAAAAAATCAAAAACAGTAAGAAATAATTAAAGAGCAGCAGTAAAATAACAATAACGAGACTATATACAGGGTGTTACGGTACAGAGTCAATGTGGAGGCTATATACAGGGTGTTACGGTACAGAGTCAATGTGGAGGCTATATACAGGGTGTTACGGTACAGAGTCAATGTGGAGGCTATATACAGGGTGTTACGGTACAGAGTCAATGTGGAGGCTATATACAGGGGGTACCAGTACAGAGTCAATGTGGAGGCTATATACAGGGGGTACCAGTACAGAGTCAATGTGGAGGCTATATACAGGGGGTACCAGTACAGAGTCAATGTGGAGGCTATATACAGGGTGTTACGGTACAGAGTCAATGTGGAGGCTATATACAGGGTGTTACGGTACAGAGTCAATGTGGAGGCTATATACAGGGTGTTGGTACAGAGTCAATGTGGAGGCTATATACAGGGGGTACCAGTACAGAGTCAATGTGGAGGCTATATACAGGGGGTACCAGTACAGAGTCAATGTGGAGGCTATATACAGGGGGTACCAGTACAGAGTCAATGTGGAGGCTATATACAGGGGGTACCAGTACAGAGTCAATGTGGAGGCTATATACAGGGGGTACTAGTACAGAGTCAATGTGGAGGCTATATACAGGGGGTACCGGGACAGAGTCAATGTGAAGGCTATATACAGGGGTACCGGTACAGAGTCAATGTGGAGGCTATATACAGGGTGTTACGGTACAGAGTCAATGTGGAGGCTATATACAGGGTGTACCGGTACAGAGTCAATGTGGAGACTATATACAGGGGGTACCGGTACAGAGTCAATGTGAAGGCTATATAGAGGGTGTTACGGTACAGAGTCAATGTGGAGGCTATATACAGGGGGTACCGGTACAGAGTCAATGTGGAGACTATATACAGGTTGTTACGGTACAGAGTCAATGTGGAGGCTATATACAGGGTGTTACGGTACAGAGTCAATGTGGAGGCTATATACAGGGTGTTGGTACAGAGTCAATGTGGAGACTATATACAGGGTGTTGGTACAGAGTCAATGTGGAGGCTATATACAGGGTGTTACGGTACAGAGTCAATGTGGAGGCTATATACAGGGGGTACCGGTACAGAGTCAATGTGGAGGCTATATACAGGGGGTACCGGGACAGAGTCAATGTGGAGGCTATATACAGGGGGTACCGGGACAGAGTCAATGTGGAGGCTATATACAGGGGGTACCGGGACAGAGTCAATGCAGGCTGCGTCTGAAATGGCACCCCATACCCTAGTCAAAAGAACTTCCACTATAGGGGGCCATTTTGGACGCACTCCTTTTATTTGAGGGAATTTACAAATCACTTCCCGACCAACGTATGAGAGAAAATACGGCTGATAAACAGTACGGGAAAGAGATAAAAAAAAGAGGTAAAAAAAAAAAAATCACAAATAACCAATGTAATTGCTTTATGTAATATTAAATATATTCACCATTTCAGTGTGAGCCTCCGTTTCCTTCCTCAGCGGAGGTTCAAACTTCACCTTATCAACTGTGGAGGAGAGAAGAAGGCTTGAAGTGGCATTGAGACATTACACACTCCAGTCAGTAGGGGGAGACAGATCCCAACACTCCCAACCATCACAACAAACCATACCAGTATCCTTAATGCATCAACACTGAGTAGGGTAACACTGAGTAAACCCTTTAATAAGACACCGACTGATCTTAGACCAGTTTCGCATTTCTCCAACTAATGGTTGTGGTTTAGGTTGTGGTGAGGGGAAACTCATCCTAGATCTGTACATAGGGGAAACTTCAAACCAGAGCCATCAAACACAAAAGGGCAGGCCAGGCTCTCTCCGTTAATTAGGATCACACATTCAGGCACTATGTGAGTCTCAAAATGGCACCCGATAGAGTGCATCACTTTTAACCAAGGTTCTCTGGTGGAATAAAGATCCATTTTGGGACATGCCTTGTTCGACTGCTTCCTCCCTTCCCAAAGCTTTCCCCCTACCTCAGTCATGTCAGTGATTATTTCAAGGAAGGACGCGGTCTTTGAACAGGGCTTTAGTTTTCCTACGGCAACATGATGAAAGAAGGTTTAGTTAATGAAGGTTAACGCTTTGATCCTCGGTACTGTCGGACAGAGCCAGGTGGTACCCGCTGGTACCACTACGGCCGGATGTGATACAGCCTGGATTCGAACCAGGGACTGTAATGACGCCCCTTGCGCCACTCGGGAGCCCCATATGTCTCTGGTCTAAAGTAGTGCACTATGTAGGGAATAGTGAGTCATCTGAGAGACATCCAGTGTCTGTCATAATCACTTCATCATTGGTTGCATTGCTGATACGCAAACAGGAGTGGCATTGAGCTACTGTGTGGAGTGAACCAGTAACATACAGACTGGTATGAAGACACCTGACATGGTTCTAAAATTGCAAAAATCTTCTCTCTGCCCAATGGGAAAATGTTTAGAATTACATCAAACATGCTTCAAAAAACAGAAACATTTTCTCTACGTCACACGGCAAAATGAGGAGAATTGCAGGAAATTCACTCTAAAACAACAACAAAAATGTACTCGCAACAAAAGGTTAGGGCCGACTTGACTGCATGTGTGGGTATGCAGACCCGCGAGCCACTGCGGCCCCTCCTGATGAGTTCAGATTGTGGCCCCTACCCCCCACTCTATATTATCAGAGCATCAAGCATTATCACCTGTAGCCCCACTGATGCAGCATAGTGGCTATAAGTAAAGGGAATGGGGATACCTAGTCAGTTGTACAACTGAATGCATTCAACTGTAATGTGTCTTCCTCATTTAACCCAACCCCTCTGAATCAGAGAGGTGTGGAGGAGGGCTGCCTTAAATCAACATCCACGTCATCGGCGCCCGGCGAACAGTAGGTTAACTGCCTTGCTCAGGGGCAGAACAGATTTTTACCTTGTCAGCTAAATGAATAGGCTGATTGTCCATCTGCATTAACCCCATTGGACACAACATCCTGATTGTTATTATTAATAACAATTTGAATGTAAGGCGCCCCGTCGCCCCCCGTAAGGCGCCCCGTCGCCCCCCGTAAGGCGCCCCGTCGCCCCCCGTAAGGCGCCCCGTCGCCCCCCGTAAGGAGCCCCGTCGCCCCAGAGGAGGAGGAGAGGACCAGAGGAGGAGGACGAGTGGACCAGAGGAGGAAAGGAGGAGAGGAACCAGAGGAGGAGGAGAAGAACAGAAGAGGAGAAGAGGACCGGAGGACCAGAGGAGGAGTAGGAGAGGACCAGAGGAGGAGTAGGAGGAGAGGACCAGAGGAGGAGGAGGAGGAGAGGACCAGAGGAGGAGGAGGAGGACCAGGGTTAATGTAGTAGGAGGAGGAGGAGGACCAGGGTTAATGTAGTAGGAGGAGGAGGACCAGGGTTAATGTAGTAGGAGGAGGAGGAGGACCAGGGGAGGAGGAGGAGAGGACCAGAGGAGGAGGAGGAGAGGACCAGAGGAGGAGGAGGAGAGGACCAGAGGAGGAGGAGAGGACCAGAGGACAAGAAGAGGACAAGAAGAGGACCAGAGGACAAGAAGAGGACCAGAGGAGGAGGAGAGGACCAGAGGAGGAGAACCAGAGGAGGAGGAGAGGACCAGAGGAGGAGAAGAGGACCAGAGGAGGAGGAGAGGACCAGAGGAGGAGGAGGAGAGGACCAGAGGAGGAGGAGGAGAGGACCAGAGGAGAGGACCAGAGGACAAGAAGAGGACCAGAGGAGGAGGAGAGGACCAGAGGAGGAGGAGGAGGAGGAGAGGACCAGAGGAGGAGGACAAGAGGACCAGGTGAGGTGAGGAAGAGTGGACCAGAGGAGGAAAGGAGGAGAGGAACCAGAGGAGGAGGAGAAGACCAGAAGAGGAGAAGAGGACCGGAGGAGAGGAGGAGGAGAAGAGGACCAGAGGAGGAGGAGGAGAGGACCAGAGGAGGAGGAGGAGAGGACCAGAGGAGGAGGAGGAGAGGACCAGAGGAGGAGGAGGAGAGGACCAGAGGAGGAGGAGGAGGAGGAGAGGACCAGAGGAGGAGGAGGAGAGGACCAGAGGAGGAGGAGGAGAGGACCAGAGGAGGAGGAGGAGAGGACCAGAGGAGGAGAGGACCAGAGGACAAGAAGAGGACCAGAGGAGGAGGAGAGGACCAGAGGAGGAGGAGGAGGAGGAGAGGACCAGAGGAGGAGGAGGAGGAGGAGAGGACCAGAGGAGAGGACCAGAGGACAAGAAGAGGACCAGAGGAGGAGAGGACCAGAGGAGGAGGAGGAGAGGACCGGAGGAGAAGAGGAGAAGAGCACCAGAGGAGGAGAAGAGGACCAGAGGAGGAGGAGAGGACCAGAGGAAGAGGAGGAGAGGACCAGAGGAAGAGGAGGAGAGGACCAGAGGAGGAGGAGGAGAGGACCAGAGGAGGAGGAGGAGAGGACCAGAGGAGGAGGAGGAGAGGACCAGAGGAGGAGGAGGAGAGGACCAGAGGAGAGGAGGAGAGGACCAGAGGAGGAGGACAAGAGGACCAGGTGAGGTGAGGAAGAGTGGACCAGAGGAGGAAAGGAGGAGAGGAACCAGAGGAGGAGGAGAAGACCAGAAGAGGAGAAGAGGACCGGAGGAGAAGAAGAGGAGAAGAGCACCAGAGGAGGAGAAGAGGAGAAGAGGACCAGAGGAGGAGGAGAGGACCAGAGGAGGAGGAGGAGAGGACCAGAGGAGGAGGAGGAGAGGACCAGAGGAAGAGGAGGAGAGGACCAGAGGAGGAGGAGGAGAGGACCAGAGGAGGAGGAGGAGAGGACCAGAGGAGGAGGAGGAGAGGACCAGAGGAGGAGGAGGAGAGGACCAGAGGAGGAGGAGGAGAGGACCAGAGGAGAGGACCAGAGGACAAGAAGAGGACCAGAGGAGGAGGAGAGGACCAGAGGAGGAGGAGGAGGAGGAGAGGACCAGAGGAGGAGGACAAGAGGACCAGGTGAGGTGAGGAAGAGTGGACCAGAGGAGGAAAGGAGGAGAGGAACCAGAGGAGGAGGAGAAGACCAGAAGAGGAGAAGAGGACCAGAGGAGGAGAAGAGGACCAGAGGAGAAGAGGACCAGAGGAGGGGAGAAGAGGACCAGAAGAGGAGGAGGAGAAGACCAGAAGAGGAGGAGAGGACCGGAGGAGAAGAGGACCAGAGGAGGAGAAGAAGACCAGAGGAGGAGAGGAAAGAGTGGAAGAGGAGAGGATAGGAGGAGAAAGGAGAAGAGAGGAGAAACCAGAGGAGGAGAGGAAAGAGGAGAAGAGAGAAGAAGACCAGAGGAGGAGAGGAAAGAGTGGAAGAGGAGAGGATAGGAGGAGAAAGGAGAAGAGAGGAGAGTGGCTGTTGTTACTTACAGCTGATCTCTGAGTGAGTTCTCTCTGGTCTGGGGTGTTTGTTGATGGAACGGATGGTGTGTCTCACTACTGAAAGAGACTGAGGGAGGGGGAGAAATAGGGGGGAGAAAGATAAGGGAAGAGAGAGGACAAGGTAAGAAAGAGGGGGAGAAAGAGAGTAGACAGACTTCAAAATTAGATACGTTTCAAAGTGAAAGAATATACACAGTGGATTCGTAAACTATTCAGACCCCTTGACTTTTTCCACATTTTGCTACATTACAGCCGTACTATAAAATTGATGTTTTCCCTCATCAATCGACAAACAATACCCCATAATGTCAAAGCAAAATGTTTTTTAGAAATTATAACAAACTATCACATTCACATTTAAGTATTCAGACCCTTTACTCAGTACTTTGTTGAAGCACATTTGGCAGTGATTACAGCCTCAAGTCTTCTTGGGTATGACGCTACAAGCTTGGCACAACTGTATTTGGGGAGTATTTCCCCATTCTTCTCTGCAGATCCTCTTGAGCTCTGTCAGGTTGGACGGGGAGTGACGCTGCAAAGTTATTTTCAGGACTCTCCAGAGATGTTCGATCGGGTTCAAGTCCGGGCTCTGGCTGGGCCACTCAAGGACATTCAGAGACTTGTCCCCAAGCCACTCCTGCGTTGTCTTGGCTGTGTGCTTAAGGTCGTTGTCCTGTTGGAAGATGAACCTTCTCCCCAATCTGAGGTCCTGAGCACTTTGGAGCAAATTTTTTCTCTGTTACTCTTTCCCTCGGTCCTGACTAGTTTCCCAGTCTCTGCCACTGAAAAACATCCTCACAGCATGATGCTGCCACCATCATGCTTCACCATAGGGATGGTGCCAGGTTTCCTCCATACATGACGCTTGGCATTCAGGCCAAAGAGTTTAATCTTGGTTTCATCAGACCAGAGAATCTTGTTTCTCATGGTCTGAGAGTCCTTTAGGTGCCTTTTGGCAAACTCCAAGCGGGCTGTCATGTGTCTTTGACTGAGGAGTGACTTCCGTCTGGCCACTAACATAAAGGCCTGATTTTTGGAGTGCTGCATAGATGGTTGTCCTTCTGGAAGGTTCTCCCATCTCCACAGAGGAACTCTGGAACTCTGTCAGAGTGACCATCCGGTTCTTGGTCATCTCCCTGACCAAGGCTCTTCTCCCCCGAATGCTCAGTTTGACCGGGCGGCCAGCTTTAGGAAAAGTCTTGGTGGTTCCAAACTTCTGCCATTTCAGAATGATGGAGGCAACTGTGTTCTTGGGGACCTTCAATGCTGCAGCCATTTTTTGGTACCCTTCGCCAGATCTCTGCCTCGGCACAATCCTGTCTCGGAGCTCTACGGATAATTCCTTCGACCTCATGGCTTGGTTTTTGCTCTGACATGCACTGTCAACTGTGGGACCATATATAGACAGGTGTGTGCCTTTCCAAATCATGTCCAATCAATTGAATTTACCACAAGTGGACTCCAATCAAGTTGTCGAAACATCTCAAGGATGATCAATAGAAACAGGATGCACCTGAACTCAATTTTTAGTCTCATAGCAAAGGGCCTGAATACTTATGTAAATAAAATATTATTTTTTTCAATTTTTTATGAATTTGAAAACAATTCTAAAAACCTGTTTTCGCTTTGTCATTATGGGGTATTGTGTTTATAGATTGCTGGGCATTAAAAAAAAAAAAATACATAACATGATACCACAAGAGTAAACAATGTCATAAAGGTGAGAAAGAGATTATTATAGAGATGCACTGTATATGGGAATAGGGAGCCATTTTAGCCCCAGACCGACAGACAGGGCTGTGGGTAGTTTAGCCCCAGACAGACAGACAGACAGGGCTGTGGTTAGTTTTAGCCCCAGACAGACAGACAGGGCTGTGGGTAGTTTAGCCGCAGACAGACAGACAGGGCTGTGGGTAGTTTTAGCCCCAGACAGACAGACAGACAGGGCTGTGGTTAGTTTTAGTCCCAGACAGACAGACAGGGCTGTGGTTAGTTTTAGTCCCAGACAGACAGGGCTGTGGTTAGTTTAGCCCCAGACAGACAGACAGGGCTGTGGTTAGTTTAGCCCCAGACAGACAGACAGACACAGGGCTGTGGTTAGTTTTATCCCCAGACAGACAGACAGGGCTATGGTTAGTTTTAGTCCCAGACAGACAGACAGGGCTGTGGTTAGTTTTAGTCCCAGACAGACAGACAGGGCTGTGGATAGTTTTAGTCCCAGACAGACAGGGCTGTGGTTAGTTTTAGCCCCAGACAGACAGACAGGGCTGTGGTTAGTTTAGCCCCAGACAGACAGGGCTGTGGGTAGTTTAGCCCCAGACAGACAGGGCTGTGGTTAGTTTTAGTCCCAGACAGACAGACAGGGCTGTGGGTAGTTTAGCCCCAGACAGACAGGGCTGTGGGTAGTTTAGCCCCAGACAGACAGGGCTGTGGTTAGTTTTATCCCCAGACAGACAGACAGGGCTGTGGTTAGTTTTAGTCCCAGACAGACAGACAGGGCTGTGGGTAGTTTAGCCCCAGACAGACAGACAGGGCTGTGGGTAGTTTAGCCCCAGACAGACAGGGCTGTGGTTAGTTTTAGTCCCAGACAGACAGACAGGGCTGTGGTTAGTTTTATCCCCAGACAGACAGACAGGGCTGTGGTTAGTTTTAGTCCCAGACAGACAGACAGGGCTGTGGTTAGTTTTAGTCCCAGACAGACAGACAGGGCTGTGGTTAGTTTTAGTCCCAGACAGACAGACAGGGCTGTGGTTAGTTTTAGTCCCAGACAGACAGACAGGGCTGTGGTTAGTTTTAGTCCCAGACAGACAGACAGGGCTGTGGTTAGTTTTAGTCCCAGACAGACAGGGCTGTGGTTAGTTTTATCCCCAGACAGACAGACAGGGCTGTGGGTAGTTTTATCCCCAGACAGACAGGGCTGTATTTAGTTTTATCCCCAGACAGACAGACAGGGCTGTATTTAGTTTTATCCCCAGACAGACAGACAGGGCTGTGGGAAGTTTTATCCCCAGACAGACAGACAGGGCTGTATTTAGTTTTATCCCCAGACAGACAGACAGGGCTGTGGTTAGTTTAGCCCCAGACAGACAGACAGGGCTGTGGGTAGTTTAGCCCCAGACACAGACAGACATGGCTGTGGGTAGTTTAGCCCCAGACAGACAGACAGATAGGGCTGTGGTTAGTTTTAGTCCCAGACAGACAGGGCTGTGGTTAGTTTTAGTCCCAGACAGACAGACAGGGCTGTGGGTAGTTTAGCCCCAGAGAGACAGGGCTGTGGGTAGTTTAGCCCCAGACAGACAGGGCTGTGGGTAGTTTAGCCCCAGACAGACAGGGCTGTGGTTAGTTTTATCCCCAGACAGACAGACAGGGCTGTGGTTAGTTTTAGTCCCAGACAGACAGACAGGGCTGTGGGTAGTTTAGCCCCAGACAGACAGACAGGGCTGTGGGTAGTTTAGTCCCAGACAGACAGACAGGGCTGTGGGTAGTTTAGCCCCAGACAGACAGACAGATAGGGCTGTGGTTAGTTTTAGTCCCAGACAGACAGGGCTGTGGTTAGTTTTAGTCCCAGACAGACAGACAGGGCTGTGGGTAGTTTAGCCCCAGACAGACAGGGCTGTGGGTAGTTTAGCCCCAGACAGACAGGGCTGTGGTTAGTTTTATCCCCAGACAGACAGACAGGGCTGTGGTTAGTTTTAGTCCCAGACAGACAGACAGGGCTGTGGTTAGTTTTAGTCCCAGACAGACAGACAGGGCTGTGGGTAGTTTAGCCCCAGACAGACAGGGCTGTGGGTAGTTTAGCCCCAGACAGACAGGGCTGTGGTTAGTTTTATCCCCAGACAGACAGACAGGGCTGTGGTTAGTTTTAGTCCCAGACAGACAGACAGGGCTGTGGTTAGTTTTAGCCCCAGACAGACAGGGCTGTGGTTAGTTTTAGTCCCAGACAGACAGACAGGGCTGTGGGTAGTTTAGCCCCAGACAGACAGGGCTGTGGGTAGTTTAGCCCCAGACAGACAGGGCTGTGGGTAGTTTAGCCCCAGACAGACAGGGCTGTGGTTATTTATTTACCTCCAGGTCATCGTCGTCCACCTCAGAGAAGTGTTGGTGGTTGTCTGGGTTGTTCATCTTGTCCAGCAGCTCCACAGCCACCCTCCTGGTCAGCCCTGTCTGATCTATAAACAAATGCTGCAACACAGACAGACGGGGGGGGGGGGGGGGGGGGGGGGGAGACAGACAGACGGGGGGGGGAGAGAGAGGCAGACAGACGGGGGGGGGGGAGAGACACAGACAGACGGGGGGGGGGGGGAGAGACACAGACAGACGGGGGGGGAGAGAGACACAGACAGACGGGGGGGGGGGAGAGAGACACAGACAGACGGGGGGGGGGGGAGAGAGACACAGACAGACGGGGGGGGGGGAGAGAGACACAGACAGACGGGGGGGGGGAGAGAGACACAGACAGACGGGGGGGGAGAGAGACACAGACAGACGGGGGGGGAGAGAGACACAGACGGGGGGGAGAGAGACACAGACAGACGGGGGGGGGGGGGGGGGGGAGAGAGAGACAGACGGGGGGGAGAGACAGACAGACGGGGGGGAGAGACAGACAGACGGGGGGGGAGAGAGACAGACGGGGGGGAGGGACAGACAGACGGGGGAGAGGGACAGACAGACGGGGAGAGACAGACAGACGGGGGGAGAGACAGACAGACGGGGGGAGAGACATAGGGGGGGGGAGAGACAGACAGATGGGGGGAGAGACAGACAGATGGGGGGAGAGACAGACAGATGGGGGGAGAGACAGACAGATGGGGGGAGAGACAGACAGATGGGGGGAGAGACAGACAGATGGGGGGAGAGACAGACATATGGGGGGAGAGACAGACATATGGGGGGAGAGACAGACAGACAAAGGGGGACAGACAAGCTTTATTAGTGATCTTGTGACAATAACACAAGATGGCCTGCACACTAATGCTCTGAATAGCAGCTTTTAGAATGGACAACTATTAACTAGGATCAACCTCTGACAGTCCAGAACCAGGAGAAACAAGAGAGGAACACTTTCCTTTTCACTATCATTAACACCTTGTACATCTCAGAGGAAGAGTCTTGTCAACCCTAATGATCCAGAACATTTGTAATTATTAACAACTTGTTTAATTAGACTGTCTAAGCTGGTTTCCCCCGACCCTATTCCTCAACCAAGAAGCACTTTCAAATGAGGATGTGTCAGTTCGTTACCGATAGGAGCTTCTCTGCTGTCGGTCTCTTCTTTGGGTTCTTGGTCAGAGAGACTTTCACAAAGTTATGGAAGGCTGTGGACCTGGAGGGGGAGGGAAACTGTTACTGACTGCAGCGGGGGGGGGGCATTAGGGGGTATTTGTTCCAGGTCACAGGTGTACTGTACTCACCATTTAACTTTATCTTTCAGCTTGGGAGGTTGAAAGCTGCTCTTTGACATGAGAAACAAGGCCCTGGAATACAACACATCAAATCGTGGTATATAACATTCTCTTACTTCACCACCAGTGTTCGGAGACTTTTAGACAATGTCCCGGGGTGAGTTTCCCCAAAAAAACCTTCCTAGCATTAAGATCGTCTTAAGGGCCAATGGTAGGCATTAGCGATCTTAATGCTACAACATTTTGGGGAAACTCGACCCCCTGTAATGTTAATTGAATCAGATCAGAGAACAGCAGGAACATTATCAGAATACAAAAAGCAGGAATTGGATAAATCTGACACAGAAACTGATTATTAGATGGGTGAGGAATTGGGGCAGATACAGCAGTTGATTGGTGGATGACGTGTGTATGGAAGTGGAGGACAGGAGCAGCACTCATTGGCTGATATGAGGAAGAAATGAACGTAACAGACGTAAAGAGACGCCTGAGCCGAGTCTCCTCTTCCCCTTTTCAGGGGAAAACACTGTATCCCTGAAAACAGGCAACATCCGCTTTCTGCCAACACCTCCAAGGGTGATGAGGATGTGGAGCAGAAACAGCACTGATTGGCTGATGTGTTAGGAAGTGGAGCAGCAACAGCACTGATTGGCTGATGTGTTAGGAAGTGGAGCAGCAACAGCACTGATTGGCTGATGTGTTAGGATGTGGAGCAGAAACAGCACTGATTAGTTGATGAGTGAGGAAGTGGATGGCAGAGGCAGCCCCGATTGGCTGATAAATGAGGAAGTGGATCAAGAACAGTACCTCATTGGGTGCAGGTCAAACATTGGAGGCTGCAGCTCGGCCAGTTCTATGGAGGTGATGCCCACAGCCCAGATGTCACACAGCTGGTTGTAACCTCCGTTCTTCTCCACCGCTGCTACCTCTGGGGCCATCCTGGACAGATAACAGACATATTATACATCTCACTGCTACCTCTGGGGCCATCCTGGACAGATAACAGACATATTACACATCTCACTGCTACCTCTGGGGCCATCCTGGACAGATAACAGACATATTATACATCTCACTGCTACCTCTGGGGCCATCCTGGACAGATAACAGACATATTATACATCTCACTGCTACCTCTGGTGCCATCCTGGACAGATAACAGACATATTACACATCTCACTGCTACCTCTGGGGCCATCCTGGACAGATAACAGACATATTACACATCTCACTGCTACCTCTGGGGCCATCCTGGACAGATAAGACATATTATACATCTCACTGCTACCTCTGGGGCCATCCTGGACAGATAACAGACATATTATACATCTCACTGCTACCTCTGGTGCCATCCTGGACAGATAACAGACATATTACACATCTCACTGCTACCTCTGGGGCCATCCTGGACAGATAAGACATATTATACATCTCACTGCTACCTCTGGGGCCATCCTGGACAGATAACAGACATATTATACATCTCACTGCTACCTCTGGGGCCATCCTGGACAGATAACAGACATATTATACATCTCACTGCTACCTCTGGGGCCATCCTGGACAGATAAGACATATTATACATCTCACTGCTACCTCTGGTGCCATCCTGGACAGATAAGACATATTATACATCTCACTGCTACCTCTGGTGCCATCCTGGACAGATAACAGACATATTACACATCTCACTGCTACCTTCCTGGACAGATAACAGACATATTATACATCTCACTGCTACCTCTGGTGCCATCCTGGACAGATAACAGACATATTACACATCTCACTGCTACCTCTGGTGCCATCCTGGACAGATAACAGACATATTACACATCTCACTGCTACCTTCCTGGACAGATAACAGACATATTACACATCTCACTGCTACCTCTGGTGCCATCCTGGACAGATAACAGACATATTACACATCTCACTGCTACCTCTGGTGCCATCCTGGACAGATAACAGACATATTACACATCTCACTGCTACCTCTGGTGCCATCCTGGACAGATAACAGACATATTATACATCTCACTGCTACCTCTGGTGCCATCCTGGACAGATAAGACATATTATACATCTCACTGCTACCTCTGGTGCCATCCTGGACAGATAAGACATATTATACAACTCAATCTGCTGCCTCCTGTGGAGTAGTTAAATTATCACACTGCTGCCTCCTGTGGGGTAGTTAAATGATCACACTGCTGCCTCCTGTGGAGTAGTTAAATGATCACACTGCTGCCTCCTGTGGAGTAGTTAAATGATCACACTGCTGCCTCCTGTGGGGTAGTTAAATGATCACACTGCTGCCTCCTGTGGGGTAGTTAAATGATCACACTGCTGCCTCCTGTGGGGTAGTTAAATGATCACACTGCTGCCTCCTGTGGGGTAGTTAAATGATCACACTGCTGCCTCCTGTGGGGTAGTTAAATGATCACACTGCTGCCTCCTGTGGGGTAGTTAAATGATCACACTGCTGCCTCCTGTGGGGTAGTTAAATGATCACACTGCTGCCTCCTGTGGGGTAGTTAAATGATCACACTGCTGCCTCCTGTGGGGTAGTTAAATTATCACACTGCTGCCTCCTGTGGGGTAGTTAAATTATCACACTGCTGCCTCCTGTGGGGTAGTTAAATGATCACACTGCTGCCTCCTGTGGGGTAGTTAAATGATCACACTGCTGCCTCCTGTGGAGTAGTTAAATGATCACACTGCTGCCTCCTGTGGAGTAGTTAAATGATCACACTGCTGCCTCCTGTGGGGTAGTTCAATTATCACACTGCTGCCTCCTGTGGGGTAGTTAAATGATCACACTGCTGCCTCCTGTGGAGTAGTTAAATTATCACACTGCTGCCCCCTGTGGGGTAGTTAAATTATCACACTGCTGCCTCCTGTGGGGTAGTTAAATTCTCACACTGCTGCCTCCTGTGGGGTAGTTAAATTCTCACACTGCTGCCTCCTGTGGGGTAGTTAAATTCTCACACTGCTGCCTCCTGTGGGTGGGGAGGGATGGAGAGAAAGGCTATGTCCCGAATGGCACCCTATAAAAGTAGTTCACTATAATGGGTACAGGGAGCCATTTGGGACAAACAGCCTCAGAGAAAGACTCACCAGTAAGGAGTCCCGACAGAGGACCGTCTCAGAGAAAGACTCACCAGTAAGGAGTCCCGACAGAGGACCGTCTCAGAGAAAGACTCACCAGTAAGGAGTCCCGACAGAGGACCGTCTCAGAGAAAGACTCACCAGTAAGGAGTCCCGACAGAGGACCGTCTCAGAGAAAGACTCACCAGTAAGGAGTCCCGACAGAGGACCGTCTCAGAGAAAGACTCACCAGTAAGGAGTCCCGACAGAGGACCGTCTCAGAGAAAGGCTCACCAGTAAGGAGTCCCGACAGAGGACCGTCTCAGAGAAAGACTCACCAGTAAGGAGTCCCGACAGAGGACCGTCTCAGAGAAAGACTCACCAGTAAGGAGTCCCGACAGAGGACCGTCTCAGAGAAAAGACTCACCAGTAAGGAGTCCCGACAGAGGACCGTCTCAGAGAAAGACTCACCAGTAAGGAGTCCCGACAGAGGACCGTCTCAGAGAAAGACTCACCAGTAAGGAGTCCCGACAGAGGACCGTCTCAGAGAAATACTCACCAGTAAGGAGTCCCGACAGAGGACCGTCTCAGGGAAAGACTCACCAGTAAGGAGTCCCGACAGAGGACCGTCTCAGAGAAAGACTCACCAGTAAGGAGTCCCGACAGAGGACCGTCTCAGAGAAATACTCACCAGTAAGGAGTCCCGACAGAGGACCGTCTCAGGGAAAGACTCACCAGTAAGGAGTCCCGACAGAGGACCGTCTCAGAGAAAGACTCACCAGTAAGGAGTCCCGACAGAGGACCGTCTCAGAGAAAGACTCACCAGTAAGGAGTCCCGACAGAGGACCGTCTCAGAGAAAGGCTCACCAGTAAGGAGTCCCGACAGAGGACCGTCTCAGAGAAAGACTCACCAGTAAGGAGTCCCGACAGAGGACCGTCTCAGAGAAAAGACTCACCAGTAAGGAGTCCCGACAGAGGACCGTCTCAGAGAAAGACTCACCAGTAAGGAGTCCCGACAGAGGACCGTCTCAGAGAAAGACTCACCAGTAAGGAGTCCCGATGAAGGACTTCCTCTTGGCAATGGTGGCTGTTATTTTGGCTGCTACTCCAAAATCAGCTGGAACAACAAGTGACAGGTCCTTTCAGATTATATAAACACATGAACACAGCCGAGGGTCACGAGATCGACCTTTACAGGTCTTCAAACAGGATGAATAGCTCACCCAGTTTCACATCCCCGTTGTCTGTTAAGAGGATATTAGCACCCTGAAGAAAAGAAGCCAAAACAACAGACCGTTAGTCTCTCAGCCGGAAAGTTCCATCGCTCTACAGAACTTAGAATTGCTGATCAAAACAAAGATAGTGATTTTGTGGAATGAGGAAATGTGTGGTGTTATTTCATCTTTGACTGGTTGCGATAAAGCGATTGTAATCGTGTAGCTAGCAGGTATTGTATTTTGACTGTGGGGCAACACTATAGTGAGGGAGTTGGTATTGTGGTGGCGGGGTTGGATTTTATTGACAGCTGTGTCTGGCTGCATTCTGTAGTGAGAGAAAGAGGAGAGAGAGAGAGGAGAAGAGGGCGTGAGAGATCAGAGAGAGAGAGAGAGAGAGAGGAGAGAGGGCGAGAGAGAGCACAGAGAGGAGGAGAGAGAGAGAAAGAGGAGAGAGAGAAGAGGGCGTGAGAGATCAGAGAGAGAGAGAGAGAGAGAGAGAGAGGAGAAGAGAGGGCGAGAGAGAGCACAGAGAGGAGGAGAGAGGAGAGGGCGAGAGAGATCAGAGAGAGAGAGAAAGAGAGAGGGCGAGAGAGCACAGAGAGAAAGAGAGGAGAAGAGGGCGAGAGAGCACAGAGAGAAAGAGAGAGGAGAGATGGAGCGAAAGGAGAGAGCAAAAGAGAGGGCGAGAAAGATTGGTAGAGAGAGCAGATAAGTTTACTTGCTTTGGCAATGTAAAAATGTGTTTCCCATGCCAATAAAGCCCTTGTGTGTGTGTGTGTGTGTGTGTGTGTGTGTGTGTGTGTGTGTGTGTGTGTGTGTGTGTGTGTGTGTGTGTGTGTGTGTGTGTGTGTGTGTGTGAGAGAGCGCACAGAGACAGCAGAAACAGGAAACGACTGTGTACGATGGTAAAGCTGAGAGATCCTCTGTTAACACCACAAGAGAACAGCTATTATGAACTGGCTCGTGGGCAGCAGGGCACAGAAACACAACTGTAAAAGTGTGTTTCTTATTGGATAAGCCCAGGTCCGTTTTCTTCCGTTTGATGTCTAATAGTGCTGAGTGATTTGTGCTTTTTGAGGTCGGTTCGGTTTCTGTTCGATTTGTTTAAAAAAATATATTTTTTTTTTCCCCGATGTCGGTTTTGATTATTTGAGTTGAATGCTGTTTACACAGAATAAAACAATTAATACACGTCCCATGATGGTATTAACCATCATTTATTCACATTAATAAAATATGACATTTGTTTTATTTGATGACAGAGATACTGCCTGTGCTGTCTGACAAAATCAGTCACATGCAACCCCCAGTACACTACGCCATACCCCCAGTACACTACGCCATACCCCCCAGGACACTACGCCATACCCCCCAGGACACTACGCCATACCCCCCAGGACACTACGCCATACCCCCCAGTACACTACGCCATACCCCCCAGTACACTACGCCATACCCCCCAGTACACTACGCCATACCCCCCCAGTACACTACGCCATACCCCCCAGTTAGCCAGCCACTCGTTCTTCCTGTGACTTTTACTCACTCTGCAGAGATTATATGACACCATGCTTCTCATGTAGCCGAGTGGTTAGAGCGTTGGACTAGTAACCGAAAGGTTGCCAGATCAAATCCCTGAGCTGACAAGGTAAAAATCTGTTGTTCTGCCCCTGAACAAGGCAGTTAACCCACTGTTCCTAGGCCGTCATTGAAAATAAGAATTTGTTCTTAACTGACTCGCCGAGTTAAATAAAAAGGTAATTAAAAATAAAACAATTGCAGCATCGGCACAAGGAGGTAAGATTGTAGAGTGTGTGTTCTTACAACGTAAGTCACACCTCTGTCTGCAGCGAAGAGGAAGGTGTGAGAACAGACAGACAAGGCCTTCCGCTTTCCCTTCATTATGAACTAGCAGTGACGTTTCGTGAGCCAGTCTGTAGAAGACAGATAGAACGCGGATGGTGCCATACCTTGATGTCACGGTGCATCTTCCCCTTGCTGTGTAGGTATCCCAAACCCTGTGAATGGAAAAAGAGTTACGTGAGACTGGGCTGCAAATGGCCAACGTTGGGACACATCCTGAAGAGTAAAGAGACAAGTTAGTGTCTAACTAGGGCTGGTTTCCTGGATCTAGATTAAACCTAGGCCTATTTCTTATGTATCAGGCATCGAGCACTGATCTAGGATCAGGTCCTCCCTGTCCATATAACCTCATTCATTGTGATCTAGGATCAGGTCCTCCCTGTCCATATAACCTCATTCATTGTGATCTAGGATCAGGTCCTCCCTGTCCATATCACCTCATTCATTGTGATCTAGGATCAGGTCCTCCCTGTCCATATCACCTCATTCATTGTGATCTAGGATCAGGTCCTCCCTGTCCATATTACCTCATTCATTGTGATCTAGGATCAGGTCCTCCCTGTCCATATTACCTCATTCATTGTGATCTAGGATCAGGTCCTCCCTGTCCATATAACCTCATTCATTGTGATCTAGGATCAGGTCCTCCCTGTCCATATTACCTAATTCATTATGATCTAGGATCAGGTCCTCCTTGTCCATATAACCTCATTCATTGTGATCTAGGATCAGGTCCTCCTTGTCCATATAACCTCATTCATTGTGATCTAGGATCAGGTCCTCCCTGTCTATATAACCTCATTCATTGTGATCTAGGATCAGGTCCTCCTTGTCCATATCACCTCATTCATTGTGATCTAGGATCAGGCCCTCCCTGTCCATATTACCTCATGCATTGTGATCTAGGATCAGGTCCTCCCTGTCCATATTACCTCATTCATTGTGATCTAGGATCAGGTCCTCCCTGTCCATATAACCTCATTCATTGTGATCTAGGATCAGGTCCTCCCTGTCCATATTACCTAATTCATTATGATCTAGGATCAGGTCCTCCTTGTCCATATAACCTCATTCATTGTGATCTAGGATCAGGTCCTCCTTGTCCATATAACCTCATTCATTGTGATCTAGGATCAGGTCCTCCCTGTCTATATAACCTCATTCATTGTGATCTAGGATCAGGTCCTCCTTGTCCATATCACCTCATTCATTGTGATCTAGGATCAGGCCCTCCCTGTCCATATTACCTCATGCATTGTGATCTAGGATCAGGTCCTCCCTGTCCATATTACCTCATTCATTGTGATCTAGGATCAGGTCCTCCCTGTCCATATAACCTCATTCATTGTGATCTAGGATCAGGTCCTCCCTGTCCATATTACCTCATTCATTGTGATCTAGGATCAGGTCCTCCCTGTCCATATAACCTCATTCATTGTGATCTAGGATCAGGTCCTCCCTGTCCATATTACCTAATTCATTATGATCTAGGATCAGGTCCTCCTTGTCCATATAACCTCATTCATTGTGATCTAGGATCAGGTCCTCCTTGTCCATATAACCTCATTCATTGTGATCTAGGATCAGGTCCTCCCTGTCTATATAACCTCATTCATTGTGATCTAGGATCAGGTCCTCCTTGTCCATATCACCTCATTCATTGTGATCTAGGATCAGGCCCTCCCTGTCCATATTACCTCATGCATTGTGATCTAGGATCAGGTCCTCCCTGTCCATATTACCTCATTCATTGTGATCTAGGATCAGGTCCTCCCTGTCCATATAACCTCATTCATTGTGATCTAGGATCAGGTCCTCCCTGTCCATATTACCTAATTCATTATGATCTAGGATCAGGTCCTCCTTGTCCATATCACCTCATTCATTGTGATCTAGGATCAGGTCCTCCCTGTCCATATTACCTCATTCATTGTGATCTAGGATCAGGTCCTCCCTGTCCATATAACCTCATTCATTGTGATCTAGGATCAGGTCCTCCCTGTCCATATAACCTCATTCATTGTGATCTAGGATCAGGTCCTCCCTGTCCATATAACCTCATTCATTGTGATCTAGGATCAGGTCCTCCCTGTCCATATAACCTCATTCATTGTGATCTAGGATCAGGTCCTCCTTGTCCATATAACCTCATTCATTGTGATCTAGGATCAGGTCCTCCCTGTCTATATAACCTCATTCATTGTGATCTAGGATCAGGTCCTCCTTGTCCATATCACCTCATTCATTGTGATCTAGGATCAGGTCCTCCCTGTCCATATTACCTCATTCATTGTGATCTAGGATCAGGTCCTCCCTGTCCATATAAACTCATTCATTGTGATCTAGGATCAGGTCCTCCCTGTCCATATAAACTCATTCATTGTGATCTAGGATCAGGTCCTCCCTGTCCATCCATATAACCTCATTCATTGTGATCTAGGATCAGGTCATTCATTGTGATCTAAAAGGAAAAACTCTGATCCTTAAAATCAGTACAGCTACTCTGAGACGGCTGCAGGAGTCGGCTGAATCTATGTCCAGGAAACTGGCCCTAAGAGGGTTGAACTAAGTGTAATTACCTGTATGGTCTCTCTGCAGACGTAGGCTATCTGAGGCTCTGACAGAGGCCCCGTCACTGGGAAATTAAAACATGATGGTTATTCTGCTGCTGCCCCAAAAGCCATTTCTACAGTTTATTATACACAGTATATACCTAAAGTATGTGGACACCCCTTTAAATTAGTGGATTCGGCTTTTTCAGCCACACCCGTTGCAGACAGGTGTATAAAATGACCGAGCACACAGCCATGCAATCTCCATAGACAAACATTGTCAGTAGAATGGCCTTACTGAAGAGCTCAGTGACTTCCAACGTGGCACCGTTGAAAGGCAGAGTCAGTTAGACAAATGTCTGCCCTGCTAGAGCTGCCCCATTCAACATTAAGTGCTGTTATTGTGAAGTGGAAACATCTAGGAGCAACCACAGCACAGTCGTGAAGTGGTAGACCACACAAGCTAACAGAACGGAACCGCCGAGTGCTGAAAAAATGTGTCTGTCCTCGGTTGTAACACTCACTACAGAGTTCCAAACTGCCTCTGGAAGCAATGTCAGCACAATTTTACATTTACATTTAAGTCATTTAGCAGACGCTCTTATCCAGAGCGACTTACAAATTGGAAAGTTCATACATATTCATCCTGGTCCCCCCGTGGGAATTGAACCCTGGTCCCCCCGTGGGAATTGAACCCACAACCCTGGCGTTGCAAGCGCCATGCTCTACCAACTGAGCCACACGGGACCACAATAACTGTTTGTCAGGAGCTTCATGAAATGGGTTTCCATGGCCGAGCAGCCGCATACAAACCTAAGATCACCATGCGCAAGGCCAAGCGCCGGCTGGAGTGGTGTAAAGCTCGCCGCCATTGGACTCTGAAGGAGTGGAAAAGCATTCTCTGGAGTGATGAATCATGAATCTCCAATTGGCAGTCCGACGGATGAATCTGGGTTTGGCGGATGCCAGGAGAACACTACCTGCACCATAGCATAGTGCCAACTGTAAAGTTTGGTGGAGGAGGAATAATGGTCTGGGGCTGTTTTTCATGGTTCAGGCCCCTTAGTTCCAGGGAAGGTAAATCTTACCGCTACAGCATACCATGACATTCTAGACGATTCTGTTTTTACAACTTTGTGGCAACAATCTGGGGAAAGCCCTTTCCTGTTTCAGAATGACAATACCACCATACATAAAGCAAGGTGCATAAAGAAATGGCTTGTCGAGATCGGTGTGGAAGAACTTGACTGGCCTACACAGAACCCGAGACAGCGACAGAGAGAGAGAGAGACAGAGACAGCGACAGAGAGAGAGACAGCGAGAGAGAGAGAGAGAGAGAGCGAGAGAGACAGCGAGAGAGAGAGAGCGAGAGAGACAGCGAGAGAGAGAGAGCGAGAGAGACAGCGAGAGAGAGAGAGCGAGAGAGACAGCGAGAGAGAGCGAGAGAGACAGCGAGAGAGAGAGCGGTTAAGAGCGTTGAGCCAGTAACCCAAGACACGCTGGTTCAAATCCCCGAGCCGACTAGGTGAAAAACCTGCAGATGTGCCCTTGAGCAATCCACTTAACCCTAATTTGCTACTGTAAGTGGCTCTGAATAAGAGCGTCTGCTAAATGATTAAAACGTTTTAAAAGAAACGAGAGCGATATGAGCAGAATAACAACACACCGTGATATATGTCCTGTAGAGATCCTCCTCCACAGTACTCCATACAGATCCACAGCTTGTCACGGCTGATACAGGGAGGGAGAGGAGACGGTTACAATGACTTCAGAATACTAGTGTGTACAACACAGACACAAAAAGGCACAGTATTACACCTCTGATATACAGCGGATTGGTAGGAACCACGTCGCCATGAAAATACCTCGTCTTAATATTCTCTGAGCTGACTGGTCTGTAGACTACATTATTATGCCTTGCTGGTTGCCTGCTGTGATAAAGCCTACGTCTCTCCTGACTAAATGGTCATATAAACCAGATCAGAAGCTCTTAAGTCCTGTTAAACCTGCTGGAGGCCCCAGATCCTGGCGGTACAGGGCTGGGTCTATATACAGTGCCAGTATCCTCTTCCTGCTGTGCACTTTCCAACAGATTGTTTTAAATCCGCTTTTTTCCCCCCTCAAAAACCCAAAGTAGGGATGGGGGATTGTAATCATTTCACTATTAAAATAGAATAATACATTTTTGTCAGATATCCCGGATAGTGGAAATATGTTTGTTATTTATATACAGAACCAGAAGACGATAAAATATATTTTAATTTGTTTAACACCTTTTTGGTTACTACATGATTCCATATGTGTTATTTCATAGTTTTGATGTCTTCACTATTGTAAGAAATTGTAATAGAGACTGGAAACTAGTAATAACTACATTTCAACATAAGTCATCTTTTATACATAAGTCATCTTTTATACAAAATACACATACTCCTCTTTTCTCTTGGACATATGCTGGACTTATTAAGACACCAACTACAGACACATAATTCCCCTCCCCCATGATAACCACAGAACACACCCAACCCATGGTTGGAGCTCAAGACAAAGAACTATCTCAGGAACCAATGGAACGTGGACACCAGGCCTGTTCAGGACTACCCAAGACCCAGATCGACCAATTGGAAGGCCAGACTCGCAGATCAACCTACTTTGCTTGTTGTCTATATAAGACTGTACAACTGTGGAAACTACTCTCTTTCCGGACGATTTCATACAAATCAGACAGAAAGAGCCGTGCCGCACGCTTTGCCTAATATCTTTACACTTGAATAAATCTGCCTTATTATACAATTATCCACCTCGTCCTATTGTCTCCTCTTGTTCTCCTGTCAACAGTAAACGTTTTACTAACACTATTATTCTACAATGTAAAAAAAAATATTTAAAAAAAATAGAGAAACCCTTGAATGAGTAGGAGTCCAAACTTTTGACTGGTACTGTAAGTATTCAGACCCTTTACTCAGTACTTTGTTGAAGCACCTTTGGCAGCGATAACAGCCTTGAGTCTTCTTGGGTATGATGCTACAAGCTTGGCACACCTGTATTTGGAGAGTTTCTCCCATTCTTCTCTGCAGATCCTCTCAAGCTCTGTCAGGTTGGATGGGGAGCGTCGCTGCACAGCTATTTTCAGGTCTCTCCAGAGATGTTCGATTGGGTTCAAGTCCGGGTTCTGGCTGGGCTACTCAAGGACATTCAGAGACTTGTCCCGAAGCCACTTCTACAATGTTTTGGCTGTGTGCTTAGGGCCGTTGTCCTGTTAGAAGGTGAACCTTCGCCCCAGTCTGTGGTCCTGTGCTTTCTGGAGTAAGTTTTCATCAAGGATCTCTCTGTACTTTGCTCTGTTCATCATTGCCTCAATCCTACCTAGCATCCCAGTCTCTGCCGCTGAAAAACATACCCACAGTATGATGCTGCTACCTCCATGCTTCACTGTAGGGATGGTGCCAGGTTTCCTCCTGACGTGACGCTTGGCATCCAGGCCAATCTTGGTTTCATCAGACCAGAGAATCTTGTTTCTCATGGTCTGAAAGTCCTGTAAGTGCCTTTTGACAAACTCCAAGCGGGCTGTCATGTGCCATTTAATAAGGAGTGGCTTCCGTCTGGCTACTCTACCATAAAGGCCTGATTGGTAGACTTCTCCAGAGAGAGTTGTGCTTCTGGAAGGTTCTCCCATCTCCAGAGGATCTCTGGAGCTCTGTCAGAGAAACCATCGGGTTCTTGGTCACCTCCCAGACCAAGGCTCTTCTCCCCCGATTGCTCAGTTTGGCCGAGCGGCCAGCTCTAGGAAGAGTCTTGGTGGTTCCAAACTTCTTCCGTTTTTGACCTCATGGCTTGGTTTTTGCTCTGACATGCACTGTCACCTGTGGGACCTTATATAGACAGGTGTGCGCCTTTCCAAATCATATTCAATCATCTGAATTTACCCCAGATGGACTCCAATCAAGTTGTAGAAACATCTCTAGGATGATCAACATTTTGCACCTGAACTCAATTTAGAGACTCATAGCAAAAGGTCTGAATACTTATGTAAATTAGTTTTTCATCTATTTATTTTTTATAACATTTGCTTAAATTTCTAAAAACCTGTGTTTTCCGTTTGTCATTATGGGTTATTGTTTGTCGATTTTATTTAATAAATTTTAGAATAAGGCTGTAACATAAAGTGTAGAAAAAGGAAAGGGGTCTGAATACTTTGGGAATGCACTGTACATCTATGAGCAGGGCTGTGCCTATATAAGTCTATCATCAGGGCTGGCACCACTTGGCAGGGTTGTGCTAAGGCCATTCATAGGATAGTCCTGACGTCACTCAGCTACAGACTGCTAGAAGGTATTGAGTGTGGTCCTGGCTCTTACCAGAAGTAGCTCTGGGCCCCTGGTATTGAGTGTGGTCTTACCAGAGGTAGCTCTGGGCCCCTGGTATTGAGTGTGGTCTTACCAGAGGTAGCTCTGGGCCCCTGGTATTGAGTGTGGTCTTACCAGAGGTAGCTCTGGGCCCCTGGTATTGAGTGTGGTCTTACCAGAGTTAGCTCTGGGCCCCTGGTATTGAGTGTGGTCTTACCAGAGTTAGCTCTGGGCCCCTGGTATTGAGTGTGGTCTTACCAGAGGTAGCTTTGGGCCCCTGGTATTGAGTGTGGTCTTACCAGAGGTAGCTCTGGGCCCCTGGTATTGAGTGTGGTCTTACCAGAGGTAGCTCTGGGCCCCTGGTATTGAGTGTGGTCTTACCAGAGGTAGCTCTGGGCCCCTGGTATTGAGTGTGGTCTAGGCTCTTACCAGAGGTAGCTCCCGAAGTAGGCCACTATGTTGTGGTGCATGCATTCCTTCACCATGAAGATCTCCTGCTGGATGATGGAGAAGTCATCCCCTGGAAGCAGAGAGACAAACACAGCCAAATCAGATGTAGAAAAACACACAGAGACAGAGACACAGAGAGAGAGAGACAGAGAAAGAGAGATACAGAGAGAGACACAGAGAGACACAGAGAGACACACAGAGACACACAGAGAGAGAGACAGAGAGAGAGACAGAGAGAGAGACAGAGAGAGAGACAGAGAGAGAGACAGAGAGAGACAGAGAGAGAGACAGAGAGAGAGACAGAGAGAGAGACAGAGAGAGAGACAGAGAGAGAGACAGAGAGAGAGACAGAGAGAGAGACAGAGAGAGAGACAGAGAGAGAGACAGAGAGAGAGAGACAGAGAAATAGAGACAGAGAAATAGAGACAGAGAGAGACAGACAGAGTGACAGAGAGAGACAGACAGAGTGACAGAGAGACAGACAGCGTGACAGAGAGAGAGAGAGACAGACACACAATAATATTCCCCTTTGAGTAATGATAGGACTTGACAGAACTGCAGCAACAGTGACTATCAGACCATAAAGTTATCCTTCTAGACTTCATATTCAGTGGAGGTAAAGTTAAACACGTATATTTTACAGATCACTAAATCTTTCCCCTTGCCTTGCCAAGCTCCAAACCACAGACCCCTTTACTCCTCCGTTTCAATATGACCGGACGAATGACTACTTGTACAGGTTTATCATACCACAACACGCTGCATATAAACTAAACCATGTCCTATAAACTATTACGTACAGGGTTCACGTAATATCTAGTTCAGACTGTCTCTGATTCGCTTGAATTCCTAGAAATACACACTTAGAGTGTTTAGCTAGCTACTAGCTGCTGTAATTAATAAAGTACCACCACTGTAACATCTAGACTGGGTATCGGTAGAGTTGTGTGGACTTTATGCATCCCTTTATTTGTATATTATAATTAGATATTTATTTCTTCCCCCCTTTCGGGTAAAAGGAAGTAGGAGTCTAACACTACGCACTGCAGCGACACCATCTGCTCTCAATTCAGCAGCAGTGAGACAGAGGTTACATCTCAACTGACACCCTATTCCCTATGGGGGCCCTGGCCAAAAGTAGTGCAACCTATTCCCTATGGGGGCTCTGGCCAAAAGTAGTGCACCCTATTCCCTACGGGGGCTCTGGCCAAAAGTAGTGCACCCTATTCCCTACGGGGGCTCTGGCCAAAAGTAGTGCACCCTATTCCCTACGGGGGCTCTGGCCAAAAGTAGTGCACCCTATTCCCTACGGGGGCTCTGGCCAAAAGTAGTGCACCCTATTCCCTACGGGGGCTCTGGCCAAAAGTAGTGCACCCTATTCCCTACGGGGGCTCTGGCCAAAAGTAGTGCACCCTATTCCCTACGGGGGCTCTGGCCAAAAGTAGTGCACCCTATTCCCTACGGGGGCTCTGGCCAAAAGTAGTGCACCCTATTCCCCATGGGCTCTGGCCAAAAGTAGTGCACTATACAGGGAATAGGGTGGCATGTGACACAGCCAGAGACAGACCTAGGAAGGAGACTAAGAGACCGGGCCCTGGAACACACCGACCACGTGGCGCTAGTCGGATACCGACCACGTGGCGCTAGTCGGATACCGACCACGTGGCGCTAGTCGGATACCGACCACGTGGCGCTAGTTGGATACCGACCATGTGGCGCTAGCTGGATACCGACCATGTGGCGCTAGCTGGATATCGACCATGTGGCGCTAGTTGGATATCGACCACGGCGCTAGTTGGATATCGACCACGGCGCTAGTTGGATACCGACCATGTGGCGCTAGTTGGATACCGACCACGTGGCGCTAGTTGGATACCGACCACGTGGCGCTAGTTGGATACCGACCACGTGGCGCTAGTTGGATACCGACCACGTGGCGCTAGTTGGATACCGACCATGTGGCGCTAGTTGGATACCGACCATGTGGCGCTAGTTGGATACCGACCATGTGGCGCTAGTTGGATACCGACCATGTGGCGCTAGTTGGATACCGACCATGTGGCGCTAGTTGGATACCGACCATGTGGCGCTAGTTGGATATCAACCATGTGGCGCTAGTTGGATATCAACCATGTGGCGCTAGCTGGATATCAACCATGTGGCGCTAGCTGGATATCAACCATGTGGCGCTAGCTGGATATCAACCATGTGGCGCTAGCTGGATATCAACCATGTGGCGCTAGCTGGATATCAACCATGTGGCGCTAGCTGGATATCAACCATGTGGCGCTAGCTGGATATCAACCATGTGGCGCTAGCTGGATATCAACCATGTGGCGCTAGCTGGATATCAACCATGTGGCGCTAGCTGGATATCAACCATGTGGCGCTAGCTGGATATCAACCATGTGGCGCTAGCTGGATATCAACCATGTGGCGCTAGCTGGATATCAACCATGTGGCGCTAGCTGGATATCAACCATGTGGCGCTAGTTGGATATCAACCATGTGGCGCTAGTTGGATATCAACCATGTGGCGCTAGCTGGATATCAACCATGTGGCGCTAGCTGGATATCAACCATGTGGCGCTAGCTGGATATCAACCATGTGGCGCTAGCTGGATATCAACCATGTGGCGCTAGCTGGATATCGACCATGTGGCGCTAGTTTGATATCAACCATGTGGCGCTAGCTGGATATCAACCATGTGGCGCTAGCTGGATATCAACCATGTGGCGCTAGTTTGATATCAACCATGTGGCGCTAGCTGGATATCAACCATGTGGCGCTAGTTTGATATCAACCATGTGGCGCTAGTTGGATATCGACCATGTGGCGCTAGTTGGATATCAACCATGTGGCGCTAGCTGGATATCAACCATGTGGCGCTAGCTGGATATCAACCATGCACCTGGTTGAACTCCCCTCCTGTCCATATAATGGTATTCATAACCCCTCCTATGCTTTATGGACACAGCCCTGACGTTCCAGTGGGGAATACATTTTGAATATAAGAGAACTAGTGTGCATGACTCAAAAGAGTCTGAGTTAGCAGCCCTGTCTACTGAAGTGAAGACATCCTCCTGTGGGCTCTGTGACAGAAACACACACAACCGGATGTCTGTTGCAACGGGCTACCTCACAAATGGCACACTATTCAGAGCCCTTGTTAAAACCATTTAAAACGTAAGAGCACCTTCCTCAGAGCTGTGAGAGCAGGGTAAAGCTGCGCGTGTTAGCGAGCTAGAGAAACAAACAAGCTTTATAAATAGCTCTCATTACTGAGAATCACCTGGCGAAGCTCAATTTAACGCTAGCTTTAAATCCTCTTAGCAGTACTGTACTGCTCTCGTCTCTATTGACACTAGACAGACGCATACACAACAGACTAAATGTGTACTACACTACTCCATCCTCAAGACAAGAGGGGCTTCACAGTTCAGTGTTTTTACTGGCAGTAACTGAGGAATTCTACAGAAACCAGTAACCTCATACATACGAACTGCTAGAAATAGACTACTGTAGTAGTACCATTCACATAAAGCACTTCTGAGATTGCTTACATTTATAGAGGTGAGTCCATAGGCCTACATATAGAGAGGTAAGAGCCTAATGTCAATATAACAGCCGTCCTTATTGCCCAGAACTGTACATGTCTTGTTTTAACAGTGCAGAGATGACCTGTTGACCCTGCCATTACAGATTTGGAGCCAATAAGAGGCCAGGGAACCATACACATTTGAGCAAGAGGCCCATTTCAGCGAGTTATTGGGAGGCGCCGAAGAGCACAACAAGGTCTTCCTCCCATATGGCCCCCTACTCTCTAATATAGGGACAACTACCCATAAGGCACTGGTAAACAAAAAAACAGTACCACATCTATAGGGAATAGGGAGCCATTTGAGAAGCAGTCACAGAGAGCGACCAACAAGTAAAGCGACCCACAATGTTCTCATGTTGCTGGAAGCCTCAAAGACAGGTCACTTCCTGTTAGAATGAGCACTTCCCTAAGAGATTAAGAAACCAGTTGATGCGTCTTAAACGGCACCCTAGTACCTATGGGGGCTCTGGTCAAATGTAGTGCACCATATAGGGAATAGGGTGCAGTCTTAGATGCAGGACGCAGACACCAGCTCTGCCTCCGCACGAACCACAGGACTTTTTAAGAGTATGAGACATGTTGTTTTTCCTCACACCTCTAGTCAGCGTAGAAGAGGTGAAATTGGAGGAACACAAATAATACATCATTTAAAACTTGTATAGCGGCTTTTCAAAGAATCTCAAAGCGAATTAAAAAATATATGTAAAAAAAATACATCGAAATGCCTCTAGTCGGCTTCAGATGAAGTTTCACCGATAAGCGATATTCAATAAAAAAGGATAGGGGGAAAAAATGGAATCTCAATCTTATCTGAACATTTCTTGATAACAAATTATAGTTTTGGCAAGTCGGACATATAGGACATCTACTTTGTGCAAGACAAGTAATTTTTCCAACAATTGTTTACAGACAGATTATTTCACTGTATAACAATTCCAGTGGGTCAGAAGTTTACATACACTAAGTTGACTGTGCCTTTAAACAGCTTGGAAAATTCCAGAAAATTATGTCATGGCTTTGGAAGCTTCCGATAGGCTAATTGACATCATTTGAGTCAATTGGAAGTGTACCTGTGGATGTATTTCAAGGCCTACCTTCAAACTCAGTGCCTCTTTGCTTGACATCATGGGAAAATCAAAAGAAGTCAGCCAAGACATCAGAAAAAAAATTGTAGACCTCCACAAGTCTGGTTCATCCTTGGGAGCAATTTTCAAACACCTGAAGGTACCACGTTTATCTGTACAAACAATAGTACACAAGTATAAACACCACGGGACCACGCAGCCGTCATACCGCTCAGGAAGGAGATGCGTTGTCTCCTAGAGATGAAAGTACTTTGGTGCGAAAAGTGCAAATCAATCCCAGAACAGCAGCAAAGATGTGAAGATGCTGGAGGAAACAGGTACAAAAGTATCTATATCCACAGAAAAATGTGTCCTTTAAATCGATATAACCTGAAAGGCCGCTCAGCAAGGAAGAAGCCACTGCTCCAAAACCGCCATAAAAAAGCCAGACTACGGTTTGCAACTGCACATACCGTACAAAGACCGTACTTTTTGGAGAAATGTCCTCTGGTCGGAATAAACAAAAATAGAACTGTTTGGCCATAACGACCATCATTATGTTTGGAGGAAAAAGGGGGAGGCTTGCAAGTCGAAGAACACCATCCCAACCGTGAAGCACGGGGGGTGGCAGCATCATGTTGTGTGGGTGCTTTGTTGCAGGAGGGACTGGTGCACTTCACAAAATAGATGGCATCATGAGGTGGGGAAATTATGTGGATATATTGAAGCAACATCTCAAGACATCAATCAGGAAGCTAAAGCTTGGTCGCAAATGGGTCTTCCAAATGGACAATGACCCCAAGCATACTTCCAAAGTTGTGGCAAAGTGGCTTAAGGACAACAAAGTCAAGGTATTGGAGTGGCCATCACAAAGCCCTGACCTCAATCCTTTAGAAAATTTGTGGGCATAACTGAAAAAGCGTGTGCGAGCAAGGAGGCCTACAAACCTGACTCAGTTACACCATCTCGGTCAGGAGGAATGGGCCAAAATTCACCCAACTTCTTGTGGGAAGCTTGTGGAAGGCTACCCGAAACGTTTGACCCAAGTTAAACAATTTAAAGGTAATGCTACCAAATACTAATTGAGTGTATGTAAACTTCTGACCCACTGGGAATGTGATGAAAGAAATAAAAGCTGAAATAAATCATTCTCTCTACTATTATTCTGATATTTCACATTTTTTAAATAAAGTGGTGATCCTAACTGACCTAAGACAGGGAATTTTTACTAGGATTAAATGTCAGGAATTGTGGAAAAACTGAGTTTAAATGCATTTGGCTAAGGTGTATGTAAACTTTTACTATTTTCTACATTGTAGAATAATAGTGAAGACATCAAAACTATGAAATAACACATATGGAATCATGTAGTAACCAAAAAAGTGTTAAACATATAAAAAATATATTTTATATTTGAGATTCTTGAAATAGCCACCCCTTTGCCTTGATGACAGCTTTGCACACTCTTGGAATTCTCTCAACCAGCTTCATAAGGTACCTGGAATGTCTTTCAATTATCAAGTGTGCCTCCTTAAAAAGTTAATTTGTGGGGGCCTCCCGGGTGGCGCAGTGGTCTAGGGCACTGCAGCGCTAGCTGCGCCACCAGGGACTCTGGGTTCGCGCCCGGGCTCTGTCGCAGCCGGCCGCGACCGGGAGGTCCGTGGGGCGACGCACAATTGGCCTAGCGTCGTCCGGGTTAGGGAGGGTTTGGCCGGTAGGGATATCCTTGTCTCATCGCGCACCAGCGACTCCTGTGGCGGGCCGGGCGCAGTGCGCGCTAATCAAGGGAGCAAGGTGCACGGTGTTTCCTCCGACACATTGGTGCGGCTGGCTTCCGGGTTGGAGGCGCGCTGTGTTAAGAAGCAGTGCGGCTTGGTTGGGTTGTGTTTCGGAGGACGCATGGCTTTCGACCTTCGTCTCTCCCGAGCCCGTACGGGAGTTGTAGCGATGAGACAAGGGTTAATTAGGTTAAGATTAATTACTAACAATTGGATACCACGAAATTGGGGAGAAAAAGGGGTATAATTTATTTTTAAAGTAAAATAAAAAAAGGTTCATTTGTGGTATTTCTTTCCTTCTTAACGCATTTATTTATTTAACTAGGCAAGTCAGTTAAGTTGTACCTAAGAAGGTAAACTAAACTATTCACTATCATACAGGATATAGTTATATTGGCGCTAGGACGCTAGGCTAAGCTAAGACGCTAGGCTAAGCTAAGACGCTAGGCTAAGACGCTAGGCTAAGCTAAGACGCTAGGCTAAGCTAGGACGCTAGGCTAAGCTAGGACGCTAGGCTAAGCTAAGACGCTAGGCTAAGCTAAGACGCTAGGCTCCCGAGTGGCACAGAGTTCTAAGGCACTGCATGTCAGCGCTCGAGACGTCACTACAGACCCTGGTTCGATTCCAGGCTGTATCACAACCGGCCGTGATTGGGAGTACCATAGGGCCCAGCGTCGTCCCGGTTTGGCTGGGGTAGGCCGTCATTGTAATTAAGAATTTGTTCTTAACTGACTTGCCTGGTTAAATAAAGGCAAAAATAAATAAACTAATATCCTGTTAACCACAAATAAATGTTCTTAAATCATGTTTAATATTTTGAGTTTCTTTAAATCCTTCAGAGTTAATTATGGGGTCATTTTCATGCATACAGTAAGTAGATAGGAATTGTAGTTATATCCAACTCACCTGGCTCCAGTTTAATAATCTTGACAGCAGCAAGCTCTCCCGTTTGGATATTTCGAGCCTGAAAGAGAGAATAAGAGTGTGGACCGGGGAGCCAGTCAGTGTTGGGGAATAATAGTCACACAATATCATGAAACCCCTGTTATCAGATAGGCCTATATTGGGGGGGGGGGGGCAGAATTAAAATTCAAACTGTAAAATTATGTTACTGTATATCCCTATCCATTAGTCACGAGTTAGTTCAGTTCAAATGGGACTGTGGTTCTTCATACGGGTACTGACCAAACCAGAGAGACACCACCAGACAGTCCTGAAATGTTTAGGTCATGATTCAGTGTTTCCATCTGGGCCGGAGGAAGTAGGTCGCCATCAGCCTCAAATCTAGCTCAAGACGCTAGGCTAGGATATGTCTCCTAAAGGAGTCCTCGTACAGAGCTTCTAGGATATGTCTCCTAAAGGAGTCCTCGTACAGAGCTTCTAGGATATGTCTCCTAAAGGAGTCCTCGTACAGAGCTTCTAGGATATGTCTCCTAAAGGAGTCCTCGTACAGAGCATTCGGGAAAGCATTCAGAGCCCTTCACTTTTTCCACATTTTGTTACGTTACAGCCTTATTCTAAAATGGATTTAATTAGATTTTTCATCATTCCACACAATACTTCATAATGCTGAAGCATAAACAGGTTTTCAGAAATTTTTGCAAATTATCACATGTACACAAGTATTCAGCCCATCTACTCAGTACTTTGTTGACGCACCATTGGCAGCGATTAGCCTCAAATCTTCTTGGGTATGACGCTACAAGCTTGGCACACCTGGATTTGGGGAGCGTCTCCACTTTCTTCTCTGCAGAGTCTTTCAAGCTCTGTCAGGTTGGACGGGGAGCGTCGCTGCACAGCTATTTTCAGGTCTCTCCAGAGATGTTTGATCGGGTTCAAGTCCGTGCTCTGGCTGGGTCACTCAAGAACATTCAGACTTGTCCCGAAGCCACTCCTGCGTTGTCTTGGCTGTGTGTTTAGGGCCGTTGTCCTGTTGGAAGGTTAACCTTCGACCCAGTCGGAGGTCCTGAGTGCTCTGGAGAAGCTTTTCATCAAGGATCTCTGTACCCCTTTCCCTCGATCCTGACTAGTCTCCCTGTCCCTGCTGCTGAAAAACATCCCCACAGCATGATGCTGCCACCAAGATTCACCTTAGGGATGGTGCCAGGTTTCCTCCATACATGACGCTTGGCATTCAGGTCAAAGAGTTCAATCTTGGTTTCATCAGACCAGAGAATCTTGTTTCTCATGGACAGAGTCTTGAGGTGCCTTTTGGCAAACTCCAAGCTTGCTGTCATGTGCCTTTTACAGAGAAGTGGCTTCCGTCTGGCTACTCAACCATAAAGGCCTGATTGGTTGCTGATTGGTTCTCCCATCTCTGAGTGCTGCAGAGATGGGAGAACCTTCCAGAAGGACAACCACCTCCACAAAGGAACTCTGAAGCTCTGTCAGAGTGACCATCAGGTTCTTGGTCACCTCCCTGACCAAGGCCCTTCTCCCCCAATTGCTCAGTTTGGCTGGGTGGACAGCTCTAGGAAGAGTCTTGGTGGTTCCAAAATTGTTCCATTTAAGAATGATGAAGGCCACCGTGTTCTTGGGGACCTTCAAATGGTGCAGAAATGTTTTGGTACCCTTCCCCAGATCTGTGCCTCAACACAATCCTGTCTCGGAGCTCTACGGACAATTCCTTCGACCTCACGGCTTGGTTTTTACTCTGACATGCACTATCAACTGGGGGACCTTATATAGACAGGTGTGTGCCTTTCCAAATCATATCCAATCAATTGAATTTACCACAGGTGGACTCCAATCATGTTGTAGAAACATCTCAAGGATGATCAATGGAAACAGGATGCACCGGAGCTCAGTTGAGTCTCATAAAGGGTCTGAATACTTATGTAAATAAGGTTTCATGCCTCCCGAGTGGCGCAGTGGTCTAAAGGCACTAAAGGCACTGCATCACCGGCCGCAACCGGGAGACCGGTCAAGCTATATTACTGTTGTTTGTCCCTCTTGAGACACCGTAGCAACATCATAGCCATTATTAGCCAGTAATACAATTTCACAGCTAGCAATGTTGTTTGGTGCAGTACTTGACCAGTGAAATGTGAAAACTAGGAGTGCACTGCAGACAGAAGGACCTAGCTGCTACACTCTCCCCTGTCT
Organism: Salvelinus namaycush; assembly: GCF_016432855.1. Classification (NCBI taxonomy): domain Eukaryota; kingdom Metazoa; phylum Chordata; class Actinopteri; order Salmoniformes; family Salmonidae; genus Salvelinus; species Salvelinus namaycush. The sequence continues at coordinate 3,774,709 of NC_052321.1, forward strand.
CGTTGAATGACAGAAAACACTTAATTGAAAAACACTATCCATAGTTCCCACCCCTACTGTTGACAAATCACCGACAAAGGGGCGTAGACGTCGGCTACCGAACATCGACTTGACTCAAGAAAACAATGTGCGAGCAAAGGGCCCAAAAAAAACCTGCCGAACACCAAAACGTCACTAAATTTCGGCATAATATAATGCGAACTGTTTCGACTGTTCATGCTAGCAGATACCCATTGACTTCCAGTCGCGAAACTACCTCTTAACTTCCTTCATAATGGACAAAGACATAAAAATGGTATCCACGACTTCAATCGGACTCGGGGGAAGTCGATAAAGGGTCTCATTGCCAGTGCCTTCCGAGTGGCGCAGTGGTCTAAGGCACTGCATCGCAGTACTAGCCACTAGACATTCTGGGTTCGAGTCCAGGCTCCGTCACAGCCGGCCGGGAGACCAACAGGTCGACGCACAATTGGCCCAGCGTCGTCCGGGTTAGGGGAGGGTTTGACCGGCAGGGATGTCCTTGTGCCATCGCACACTAGCGACTCCTGTGGCGGGCGCAGTGCACGCTGACACAGTCGCCAGATGTTTCCTCCGACACATTGGTGCGGCTGGCTTCCGGGTTAAGTGGGCGTTGTGTCAAGAAGCAGTGCGGCTTGGTTGGGTTGTGTTTCGGAGGACACACGGCTCTCGACCTTCGCCTCTCCCGAGTCCGTACGGGAGTTGCAGCGATGAAACAAGACTGTAACTACCAATTGGATACCACGAAAAAGGGGCTTTAAAAAATTATAAATCTCAAAGTATCCCTTTAAGGTATACAAACAACATCACACAAGACATACAGAGACTAGGCAAAGCTGTGATACTGTATGTGCAAAAGGTTTTGTACTTATGTTGAACTTAAGACAGCAGGTAGCCTAGTGGTTAGAGCGTTGGGCCAGTAACCGAAAGGTTGATAGATCGAATCCCCGAGCTGACAAGGTAAAAATCTGTCGTACTGTGGCAGTTAACCCACTGTTCCCTGTCATGTTCCCTGGCCGTCATTGTAAATAAGAATTTGCTCTTAACTGACTTGTTTAGTTAAAAAATCAAATCAAATTGAAATTAAAAAAAAAGGCTAATTGATTTCAGGATGAAAAGCAAAAGTCCATTCTTTTGTCTTAGCCAAGTCCCTCTACCCCCACAGCCAAGTCCCTCCACCCCCACAGCCAAGTCCGGCAACACCTACACACACACACAGCCAAGTTCCGCCACACACACACACACACACAGCCAAGTTCCGCCACACACACACACACACAGCCATGTCCCGCCACACACACACACACACAGCCATGTCCCGCCACACACACACACACACACACAGCCAAGTTGCGCCACACACACACACACACACAGCCATGTCCCGCCACACACACACACACACAGCCATGTCCCGCCACACACACACACACACAGCCATGTCCCGCCACACACACACACACACACACAGCCAAGTCCCGCCACCCCCACCACACGTCTCCCTCTCTGGTATTGCACTCTGATAGAGATGCTCAGTCTACTTTCATTGAATTTCCACAAAGGGAGGATTCATCGCTCCAAGAGGTCCAGGAACTACCTTCCTGTTCAAACCGGTGTTACATTTCTCAAATTAAAGTTTGCACATTACAACAAAATCAGTCCAGGATAAAATATGAATAAGTAAAATATTGTCGGTTTAATCTTCAATACTGATCCCCCCCCATTTATAGACTTGGGACAATAAACAGACAGAGATAGATGAAAGTCCAGGGATAGAATTGAAGGATTTTGGGCACTGGCAAGCCTGGCTAGTAGACCACAATTTTCACTACATCAGTTATAAAAACCTGTGCCATGAGATTACTTAAAAAGACCCAATTTTACTTTCTGGCAGGCTAGTTGGGAACATTTTCTACAAGCCTGGTCTGATAAGTACTAGCTTCGGGCTAGCATAAAATGTCCATCCCTGGATGAAACACACTTTTCATCAAAAAAAGAGACGAGCCAAGTAACAAAACAACCAATCAAACTCAACCCTCATGGGTTTACTTCCTGGTCCTCTCAATTTGACAAATATCTCCAACACATCTGTGCCCTACAGCAGACCAACATCATTGTTTAGGGGGGAGGGACTTTTCAAATTTGAAGTATTTCCCGCTGTCGGTACGGCAAAGAACACTCCCACACGGGTCACATGTTTAGACAAGGACCTGATCGTATTTCACTCTGCCTGCCGTAGTCCTGGTCTGCATATCAAATGGCACCCTATTCCCTATTTAGCCCTATGTGCTCTGGTCAGAAATAGTGCACTAAATAGGGAGCCATTTGGAACTTGGCTTGCGTGTTCATGGCTCTCTCTGGGAAAATACCAGGCACCGCATTCCACCAGTGGCCTGCCTCGGCTGTGGGGGTGTCTGGGGTGGGACTGGCCTTCCACAGATTACTTTGTGAGGCGAGGGCTTGACAGACTAGCTGCTTCAACTTTCACACACTGGAGCAAATCGGTAGCCAAGTCATCCATTACAAATAGGTAAACAAGAACACTTAAAAAAATATATAATAATAATAATAATTGTTTAAATGCAACTGTCTGCACAATTGTGATTTTGAACTTGGGAACAGACAGGAAAATGTCTAGATTGGAAGGCTCAAATCCGATCCAATAAATTGTCCCTTTGTTAAGTAAATACACTCTCTCTCTCTCCTCAAAGCTTTGCCAGGAAAATGGGAGCTGGATCGCTCCTAGCTTTCCCTACCAATCCATCTAGCTTCTACTTTAACCACATGCTCCATCAAACAATAACAGAGGTGGGGGGGTTGCAGTACAATTGCTTTATTACATAGGGTATTTCCCAAGTGGCACCCTAGTCCCTATATAGTGCACTACTTTAGACCAGGGCCCATAGCGCACTGGTCAAAAGTAGTGCTCTATGTAGGGACTAGGGTGCCATTTGGGAAATAACCATGGGTTACTACAGGGTTACAGATGCATCCTACAATAAATAGTCTGGTGGTTCATACTGGGAGGAATAAATACAACACAGGGCCAATATGAAAAACAACCTGACAAAAGTTCAGGTTTTTCTGGCAGTGAATAACATCAAGGGCATTGGGTTGCCCAAATGATTCCTTCTTCCCAGTTATAAAATCAGTGTACTGTGTAGATCGTCGCTATCGTAGAACGATTCTGGTTCTGACTGTACAGCCAAGTACGTGGACCTGCTTAGCAATGTTCTGACGACGTCATCAAAACATATGAAAGACCTTCATGAGTAAAGATATTGGTTCAATCCATCCCGTGTAGCTACTACCTGATAGAATAAATAGGTTAGACGTAGAAACTTGTATTCCATGTCGTTGCTACATCACGTGTGGAATTTTCCTTGTTGCCACATAAAAAAAGACAACAACAAAAACAGGAAATCAACTCCAGGTGATTTTTTTTTATTTAAGAAATCTGTTAATGTATTCCCACGCATAGTAGAGATACACGACGTGAAATTTGAAATGACTGTTTTAGTCTAACATTATATCTGTTTGGGCTTCTTGCGGTCAATTTGCAGTCTACAAATTATTTGTAATTATGTTCCACCCCTCCAACTATCCGCTCAAGAAAAAAAGTGAAGAAGAAAAAACCGGCCCGCGGGTGAATCGAGTTGAAGATCCCTGCGGCAGACTGCTGTGTCCTTCAGCTACTGTATTAGGAACCCAAAACACTGGAGTGATAACATGGTGGGCAGATGCTAAACTCATCAGGAGTAAATGAAAGCCTTTGTGGTAGGTGACTCACCACTCTAAAATAAATCCTCGACAAAACTTCACAAGACAGCTCCCGTCAAAACAGGCAAAAGTGATTTTTTTTTTTTAAATGGATAACTAAGAGCTTGATAATGTACCTAGGTATACGTTTTCTAATAACTTCAGGCTGCAAAAAAATAGTTTCAAACAGATAACAAAATACTTCACATGCCATGTAGATGAGCATTCATTTTAGTTTCCATTCAAAAACTAAAATGCCCCTGTAACTACTGGCAAACTGACAACTGTAAAGGTTCAGTGCTTTGCATCAAGGTGCTAGTAGGGTATACAACATACACACCGCCATCACAGAACTTTACTAACATCTTGGATATAAAAGCTTTAACACATTGCGAGAGAGAGAAATGAACTACGGGCCTGGGGGAGTGAACTCCTACCTTGACAACTTCATGTCAGTAACTCTGGCCAGATTTCAATAGGAATTAGATAGGGGATAGAAGCACTCAAGCACAGGGATCTCGTGCCTCTCAACAGATGTGTGTGCTTGTTTTGGTTAGACAAAGATCTAAATTCAGAACAACCAAATCTAATACAGACTGTTTATTCAGTTTGATGGTAGCTTAAAAAATACCTTGTATACGTCTCCATATGTGCCGCTCCCAACTCGTTGAATAAGCTCGAAATCCTGCTGTGGATTTTTTCTTTGAATTTCTCCACTAGGTCTTGGAAAGATATCCATAGCAGCTAGCTAATTGGCTGGATAGCTTGTCAACACCTAGTTACTTTACATTTAGCTAACTAGTTAGCTTGTGCAAATACACGTCACTATCATTCGAGAGGAGTACTTCAAGTTGTGATAACTTGCTTCTCTAAAGCTGCAGAAGTGCTGCTTCCAAATCTGGCCTCTGGTCCATTTCCTGCCAATGAGACAGAGAAGAAAAGAACAGTTAATTTAATGAGGAAACCTCTAGCTAATAGCTTGGTGCCTTGAACTGCACACACACACACACACACACACACACGTAGTATTGCTAAATACTGCACAATTTAAACACTTGCCCACCAATCCCCCCTTCCCCAAAACACGTAAATATTGGACTATAAATTGTGCCTTCCATTATTATACTAATGCTATAATGTTCATTATACTCTGACATTTACTTTATGTTCGTATTCTCAGATTTTATCATTTATTTTTGTTGTTGCATTGTTGAGAAGATACATGCAAGTAACGTTAAGCATTTCGTTGGACGGTGTATAGTAAGTTCTACTATGTGTATCCTGTACATACTACTAATGAAACTTGAAACTTTAAGGTAGCTACAAACCACAGATATCATTTCACAACACAGACAGTCAAGAATCAATTTATTCGCTGGCCAGCCGGTTAGGTTAGGTTGAGGATAGCAAGCTAGCTAACAGTAACTAACTTCCAAGCGGCTAACGTTAGCTACGAAAAAGTCAGCAGATAAACAATAGATTGATCATTGAATTTATATAACGTTATAGTTCAACAAAATTGCTAACCGTCCACAACGTTAGAGTTCATCAAATTAGCTAGTTACTATAGCTACCGGAGCGATATTAAACTGTTTTTCAAAACGTAATGTTAGCTAAACTTCTGGTTGTCATCCTCCCTGTCTAATTAATAAAGTTACTAATTCAGACATGGGACAACAGACGAGTGCAATTAACTACCATGTAGAAACTAACAAAAGTGTTTCGGCCTTCCACTCCATGACCAGGAATTGGCAGCCTTGCTTGGAGCTAACGTTACTAGCTATCTATTTAGCATCCCCCCCAACTAACATTAGCTAACTAACCGTTAGCTAATCCAACGTATGCTCCACTTACCAATTACTCCATATACGTTTGACATACGAAAAGTCATATGTTCAATTCCTTTTCATCCCCCCCCAAAAAACAAGGTATTATTTATTCCTCAGAGAAAGTGTAAACTTCTTGCTGGCTGCTCACTCAGCAACGGCAAAACGTATCTCGGCTGGAAGTCCAACCTCACGTGTTGTCACGTCATTTCCTCTTGTTGACAGTACGAGCTGCTACTAACTAGGGAAAATGTACTTTATGCCACGCATGCATTCAACTGTAAAGGTTAACTAGATTGCAAGATAACAACAACTAGCATAATTGAATCGATCAAAAATCTATTGAAAGCATTGTTGTTGTCAAGAGGTAATGACTGTCACTCTGATAAATGATGTGCGACTACTGCCACCTAGCGATGCAAGCAGGCAACTGTAACAGAAAAGACGATTTAGCAGTATAAAACTATATAAATTCCTGTATAAATTACAACTCAAATTTGAGATTAATTTGGGATCATATGTGATGAGACCATTCATATTTAATTGTTGAATTGTATTATTTTTTAGAGTGGTAATTACACTTTCTTCTTCAGCTCTCCTCGTCTTGGCAAGAATACTCCCATATTTTCATAAATATTTTCCAACCTCATATTTAAAAAGCTCCCAGTAATTACTGTATGAATTGTCATTTATAGTTCTAAGTATTGTGAGGTGTCCTCAAATATTTTTTTTTTGACTCTCTGGGGGATGTGAAATCAATTGGGGAGGCTGAGGGGGGGGGGGGACAGTTTAATGACCCTATTATTGTTGAACACATAATTTATTCAATTGAACAGTCTCCTGGGACTGTTGGTGTATCTGCTGAGTTTTACACAACGTTTTCTCAACATTTATCCCCATTTCTGTTAGAGGTCTTTTCTGAAAGCATTGCAAATAATGCTCTCCCTCCAAGTTTGACTCGAGGTCTGATTACATTAATACTTAAGCCCAAGAAAGACTTGCTTCTCCTCGATAATTGGCGTCCAATCTATCTGCTCAATAACGACTACAAAATATTAGCCTCTATATTTGCAAAAAAGAATGAAGGCAGTAATTGGACTCAATTATAGAAGAGACCCAATCTGGCTTCATGAGGAACAGACATATATCTAATCTTCAAAGACAGTTTTATTGTCTTCTTAGACTTTTATAAAGCCTTCGATACAGTGGAACATCTCTCCCTTGAGAAATTTGGTTTTGGTGAATTCTTTTGTAGTTCTAGTAAAACAATTTTTTATAAAATCAAATGTTTTGGGTCACATACACATGGTTAGCAGATGTTATTGTGAGTGTAGCGAAATGCTTGTGCTTCTAGTTCCTTCAGTGCAGTAATATCTAACAAGTAATCTAACAAATTCCCCAACAACTATCTAATACACACAAGTGTAAAGGGGTGAATGAGAATATGTACATATAAATATATGGATGAGCGATGGCTGAACGGCATAGGCAAGGTGCAATAGATGGCATAAAATACAGTATATACATTTGATATGAGTAATGTAAGATATATAAACATTATTAAAGTGGCATTATTTAAAGTGGCATTGTTTAAAGTGACTAGTGATCCATTTATTAAAGTGGCCAGTGATTGGGTCTCAATGCAGGCAGCAGCCTCTCTGAGTCAGTGATTGCTGTTTAGCAGTCTGATGGCCTTGAGATAGAAGTTGTTTTTCAGTCTCTCGGTCCCCGCTTTGATGCACCTGTACTGACTTCGCCTTCTGGATGGTAGCAGTGTGAACAGGCAGTGGCTCAGGTGGTTGTTGTCCTTAATGATCTTTTTTGCCTTCCTGTGACATCGGGTGTTATAGGTGTCATGGAGGGCAGGTAGTTTGCCCCCAGTGATCCATTATATGAATGGGAACAGTTCCATTAAATTAAAGCATGGCACTTCTCCTAGATTTGATTTGAAAAGAGGAATTAGGCAAGGTTGCCCAATTTTGCCTTATCTCTTCCTGCTTGCAACCCAACTTCTTACAAGTTTTGTTAAATCAAGCGATATAAAAGGGATCTTTATAGCTGACAGAGATATTAAAAGGGGTCTCTATTGCTGACAGAGATATTAAAAGGGATCTCTATTGCTGACAGAGATATTAAAAGGGATCTCTATTGCTGACAGAGATATTAAAAGGGATCTCTATTGCTGACAGAGATACTGAAAGGGATCTCTATTGCTGACAGAGATATTAAAAGGGATCTCTATTGCTGACAGAGATATTAAAAGGGATCTCTATTGCTGACAGAGATATTAAAAGGGATCTCTATTGCTGACAGAGATATTAAAAGGGATCTCTATTGCAGCCCAGTCCCTAAATCTTGACAAAATAGGTAAAGTGGTTGACCAGATGCTTTTCAACTTTATCTGGAAAAATTATACACTTTACATTAGGAAATCTGTCGTTATGAACACATATTAATATGGTGGTCTACTTTTTTGTTGTTGTTGATTTTCCTACTTTAAATAATACTTTTAAGATAAATTGGGCTAAAGATTTCTTAAAGAATCCAACATCAATATAGAATTTCATCCCTCATTATATCTTCTCTCGTTTTGGTGGCTTCAATTTGATGTTACTTTGTAACTATAGTAACTACAACATTGATCAGATTCCTCCACCTAGAGAGTTTCGCCATAGTCTAGTCTGTTTAGACGTGTAACCCGACCGTTATGTCACAACTTACTGGAATACATTGGTCACTAATATCTGTTGGGAAAAAAAGTTTGGTTATTACCACACAAATATCTGCTTGTTAACCAGGTGAAAGAGGTCTCTTTCAGAATGATCCATAAGTACGACCCTGTAAATCATTACCTGAAGAATCTCAAAAAAGACATTAACATGAACTGTACTTTTTGTGTTGACCATCCAGAAACAGTTTTGCATTTATTTTGACATTGTCTAGATGTAAAGAAATTATGGAACGATATTCATACTTTTATAATTGTTAATATTCTTGATGAGTTTCGTTTTTATGGGAAAATGTGCTGCTCGGTTTCCTTAACTATAAAAAGGATACAGAAAAACAATTTTACCTCATAAATCTAATTATGCTAATGATAAAAAGGTAATATTCATATATGTAAATTCACTCATTGTAACGAATCTCTACTTCGTCCTCCTCCTCAGACGAGGAGAGGCGAGAAGGATCAGAGGACCAATGCGCAGCGTGATAGTTTGACATAATGAATTTATTAACGTAAAGACGAAACACGAAAACACTACAACAAACTACAAAACAAATAAACGATGTAGACAGACCTGACTTGAGAACTTACAAACTATGAAGAACGCACGAACAGGAACAGACTACATATACGAAACGACAAACGAAACAGTCCCGTGTGGTAGACATACAGACACGGAAGACAACCACCCACAACAAACAATGTGAAACAACCCCCCTATATATGGTTCTCAATCAGAGGAAAACGTAAAACACCTGCCTCTGATTGAGAGCCATACAAGGTCAATTAAACCTGACACTTAACATAGAACAAACACAGACTGCCCACCCAGCTCACGTCCTGACCCACTAAACACAACTATACAAAAGGAAAACAAGGTCAGGAACGTGACACTCATATTAAACCACTCTTCCGTGTTTTCTATAAGGAATTCTAGCAGTACATTAAGACCATTCAACATTCTTCTAATAAAAAAGCTGTTAAAACAATCCACATGTGTGCATCCTCTAAGGCCTTTGTATAATTTGTAATTTGTTGCATATGTTATCATTGTCTGTTTGTATACTTCTTGTATGAATGTTTACTGTTTTTTTCTGCAATAATTAAAAAATATATATATACATACACTACCGGTCAAAAGTTTTAGAACACCTACTAATTCAGTCCAACTCATCCCAAACCATCTCAATTGGGTTGAGGTCGGGTGAATGTGGAGGCCAGGTCATCTGATGCAGCACTCCATCACGCTCCTCCTTGGTCAAATAGCCCTTACACAGCCTGGAGGTGTGTTGGGTCATTGTCCTGTTGAAAAACAAATGATTGTCCTACTAAGGCAAACCAGATGGGATGGCGTATCGCTGCAGAATGCTGTGATAGCCATGCTGGTTAAACAGTGCCTTGAATTCTAAATAAATCACTGACAGTGTCACCAGCAAAGCACCATCACACCTCCTCCATGCTTCATGGTGGGAAATACACATGCAGAGATCATCCGTTCACCCACACAGCATCTCACAAAGACACGGCGGTTGGAACCAAAAATCTCCAATTTGGACTCCAGACCAAAGGACAAATTTCCACCGGTCTAATGTCCATTGCTCATGTTTCTTGGCCCAAGCAAGTCTCTTCTTTTTATTGGTGTCCTTTAGTAGTGGTTTCTTTGCAGCAATTTGACCATGAAGGCCTGATTCACACAGTCTCCTCTAAACAGTTGATGTTGAGATGTGTCTGTTACTTGAACTTGAAGCATTTATTTGGGCTGCAATTTCTGAGGCTGATAACTCTGATGAACTGATCCTCTGCAGCAGAGGTAACTCTGGGTCTTCCTTTCCTGTGGCGGTCCTCATGAGAGACAGTTTCATCATAGCACTTGATGGGTTTTGCGACTGCACTTGAAGAAACTTTCAAAGTTCTTGAAATGTTCCGTATTGACTGATCTTCATGTCTTAAAAATAATGATGGACTGTTGTTTCTCTTTGCTTATTATCCTCTGCCGTTGTTGCAACCCCTATTACCAGTCTGTTCAACCTCTCTTTCATATCGTCCGAGATCCCTAAAGATTGGAATGCTGCCGCGGTCATCCCCCTCTTCAAAGGGGGAGACACTCTAGACCCAAACTGTTATAGACCTATATCCATCCTGCCCTGCCTCTCTAAAGTCTTCGAAAGACAAGTTAATAAACAGATCACTGACCATTTCGAATCCCACCGTACCTTCTCCGCTGTGCAATCCGGTTTCCGAGCTGGTCACGGGTGCACCTCATTCACGCTCAAGGTACTAAACGATACCATAACCGCCATCGATAAAAGACAGTACTGTGCAGCCGTCTTCATCGATCTGGCCAAGGCTTTCGACTCTGTCAATCACCGTATTCTTATCGGCAGACTCGACAGCCTTGGTTTCTCAAATGACTGCCTCGCCTGGTTCAACTACTTCGCAGACAGAGTTTAGTGTGTCAAATCGGAGGGCCTGTTGTCCAGACCGCTGGCAGTCTCTATGGGGGTACCACAGGGTTCAATTCTCGGGCCGACTCTTTTCTCTGTATATATCAACGATGTCGCTCTTGCTGCGGGTGATTCCCTGATCCACCTCTACGCAGACGACATCATTCTGTATACATCTGGCCCTTCTTTGGACACAGTGTTAACTAACCTCCAAACGAGCTTCAATGCCATACAACACTCCTTCCGTGGCCTCCAACTGCTCTTAAACGCTAGTAAAACCAAATGCATGCTTTTCAACCGTTCGCTGCCCGCACCCGCCCGCCCGACTAGCATCACTACCCTGGACGGTTCTGGCCTAGAATATGTGGACAACTACAAATACCTAGGTGTCTGGCTAGACTGTAAACTCTCCTTCCAGACTCATTTTAAACATCTCCAATCCAAAATCAAATCTAGAATCGGCTTTCTATTTCGCAACAAAGCCTCCTTCACTCACGCCGCCAAACTTACCCTAGTAAAACTGACTATCCTACCGATCCTCGACTTCGGCGATGTCATCTACAAAATAGCTTCCAATACTCTACTCAGCAAACTAGATGCAGTCTATCACAGTGCCATCCGTTTTGTTACCAAAGCCCCTTATACCACCCACAACTGCGACCTGTATGCTCTAGTCGGCTGGCCCTCGCTACATATTCATCGCTAGACCCACTGGCTCCAGGTCATCTATAAGTCTATGCTAGGTAAAGCTCCGCCTTATCTCAGCTCACTGGTCACGATAACAACACCCACCCGTAGCACGTGCTCCAGCAGGTATATCTCACTGGTCATCCCCAAAGCCAACACCTCCTTTGGCCGCCTTTCCTTACAGTTCTCTGCTGCCAGTGACTGGAACGAATTGAAAAAATCGCTGAAGCTGGAGACTTATATTTCCCTCACTAACTTTAAACATCAGCTTTCTGAGCAGCTAACCGATCGCTGCAGCTGTACATAGTCCATCTGTAAATAGCCCACCCAATCTACCTACCTCATCCCCATATTGTTTTTATTTACTTTTCTGCTCTTTTGCACACCAGTATCTCTACTTGCACATCATCATCTGCTCATTTATCACTCCAGTGTTAATATGCTAAATTGTGAATAACTTCGCTACTATGGCCTATTTATTGCCTACCTCCTCAGCCATTTGCACACACTGTATATAGACTTTCTTTTTTTATATTGTGTTATTGACCGTACGCTTGTTTATACCATGTGTAACTCTGTGTTGTTGTTTGTGTCGCACTGCTATGCTTTATCTTGGCCAGGTCGCAGTTGTAAATGAGAACTTGTTCTCAACTAGCCTACCTGGTTAAATAAAGGTGAAATATATATATATATTTTTTATCTGTTCTTGCCATAATATGGACTTGGTCTTTTACCAAATAGGGCTATCTTCTGTATACATATATACATATTATATATATATATATAAATATATTTGTTTTTTAAAATAAAAAATAATAGAGTTAGCAGTATCTTTATAACGCCCCCCGCCCCCCCAAAAAACGACAACCATTGAAACAGCACCTACTTGCAGCGGATACAAATACTGCACACCCAACTCCCGTCAGCTTCAGCATCCTCCCTTTTATGAGAATCCTCCTCCGTGTCGGATTTAATAGGTTCTTCTATTGCTCCGGTGTCTACATGACAGCCGTTTAGGATTGCACGTACAGTCAACAGAAAGGAACACCATGGCGAGAAACCGTAAAGACAGAGACAGCTGGGGTGAGTGGTTCATAATTATGAAGACAACTGAATTGGTCATCTGTATACCGCATAATAAGGGGTTCACTAGGCTACGGAGAGTCTCAGCAATGCAGCTGAAGGGGTGTTTGTGCACGAATCATGATGTAGCAGTCGTTGTCATATTTGCATGTTGTTGTCAGAACAAATCGTTATTATATATATCTATTAAATTCTCAACCACAGCAGAAACGCTGGCCTGGACCAGACCCAACCAAGCTCCACTGATAAACTAATATAAACCCAAGCCAAGCGTCTACTAGATTCACTCTACAGGCCAGTGCAGCGTCTGTCTAAGCATCCCGATCCACTCACCCTTTGGAATTATTCTGGCATAGAATAACGAAAGACAGCAGTACAAACACAACTCTAGAATTAACCAGTACTGGGTAATTAAATACCTGTCAAGGCGATGCTACAGGCTATAGGGGGTATGGGTGGACCTGAAGAAAACAGATTACATCGTCCTTACCGTTACATTTCACTCACAGCGATCGACATGTATTTCTGTGTTTTTCTATTGGTGTTTTTCTCATATCTGTTTGATAAACACAAATTGTGCCATGTCATTTGGGTCTGTTATCACATAGTAAAAATTAGCTTGTTATAACTATCGTCATTAGACAGACTAAATGCTGTCAGGCGTTCAACATAACGTAGCATATTACGATAGCTAAGAAGACTGGGTTGGAAACCATAGGGTGGAATGAAATGCTATTGCTTATTATCAAAGAGAACTGAGCAACCATAAGCGTTGACCCAGTTACATTTACCGTAGAGTAGACCTAGACTGTTTACATACCCTACATTACTCATCTCATATGTATATACTGTACTCGATACCATCTACTGCATCTTGCCTATGCCGTTCTGTACCATCACTCATTCATATATCTTTATGTACATATTCTTTATCCCTTTACACTTGTGTGTGTATAAGGTAGTTGTTGTGGAATTGTTAGGTTAGATTACTCGTTGGTTATTACTGCATTGTCGGAACTAGAAGCACAAGCATTTCGCTACACTCACATCTGCTAACCATATGTGTATGTGACAAATTTGATTTGATTTGATTTGATTTGCCTCTGGCTCTACTGATGTCTGAAGCTGCTCTGGAGCAGGAGGTGCAAGAAGCAGCTAGTCTGGAGGTTGGGTTTGTATCCCAAACGGCACCCTGTTCCCTATGTAGCGCGCTACTTTTGACCAGGGTCCATAAGGCTAGTATGTAATGTAGTGCACTTCTTTTGACCATGGATAAGGGCCCAAATGGCAACATATTTCCCTGTGGGCCCTGGTCGAAAGTAATGGACTACAAAGGGAATAGGGTCCCTGGTCAAAAGTGGTGCACTACATAGGGAATAGGGTCCCTGGTCAAAAGTAGTGCACTACATAGGAAATAGGGTGTCATTTGGGCCCTTATCCATGGTCAAAAGTAGTGCACTACATTACATACTAGCCCTATGGACCCTGGTCAAAAGTAGTGCACTACATAGGAAATAGCTATTTGGGATGTAGTGTTGGGTTCCAGAGTGGCGCAGCGGTCTAAGGCACTGCATCTCAGTGCTTCGAGGCGTCACTACAGACCCTGGTTTGATTCCAGGCTGTATCACAACCGGCCGTGATTGGGAGTCCCGTAGGGCGGCGCACAATTGGCCCAGCGTCGTCCGGGTTTGGATTTGGTCGGGGTAGGTCGTCATTGTAAAATAAGAATTTATTCTTAACTGACTTGACTAGCTAAATAAAGGTTAAATAAATTTAAAAAAATAACATTTATGCGGAGAGAACAAGTTTGTCAGTTATTTTCAGACAGGCATCGTTGCTATGGCCTTTTTGTTAGTGAGAATAAATACATGCCCCAGTCAAGTCCAGACCTGAGAAACATTGCAGGAGACGACTGTTTAAATTATTAACTGTATTCTGCACCCTGTTCCCTATGTAGTGCACTACCTTTGACCAGGGTCCAACAGGGCTAGTATGTAACGTAGTGCACTTCATAGGGAATAGGGTGCCATTTGGGACACGCATTGCTATGTTTGTTATGTCATACAAATCTCTCATCTCTTACGTCATCTGATCTTACAAATGCAGAATTAGAGCTTGGAGTGGTTGTGGGTGATGATATCCTTAGATTGTTGTCAGAGAGAGAGAAGACGTGTTCTATCTATCAACCCTTCTCTGTGTTAGCAGCCAGCTAACCTGTTCATGCTAACCCAAGACATTACTTCGAGGAAGGAACATGATTGGCTATTGTCAACCATACACACCGATGGACAGCCACCAACACCGGGACTCTATGTCCCTCAGTCTTCTCCCTGTTAGTACACTAGACTAGCTAGGATTTTGCAGCCTACACAACCACCAGGCCTCTGGAGACTGTGGAGAGGCGGGCAGATTAGAGACTGTGGAGTGGCAGGCAGATTGGAGACTGTGGAGAGGCGGGTAGATTGGAGACTGTGGAGAGGCGGGCAGATTGGAGACTGTGGAGAGGCAGGCAGATTGGAGACTGTGGAGAGGCAGGCATATTGGAGACTGTGGAGTGGCGGGTAGATTGGAGACTGTGGAGAGGCGGGTAGATTGGAGACTGTGGAGAGGCAAGCAGTTTGGAGACTGTGGAGTGGCAGGCAGATTGGAGACTGTGGAGAGGCGGGTAGATTGGAGACTGTGGAGAGGCAAGCAGTTTGGAGACTGTGGAGTGGCAGGCAGATTGGAGACTGTGGAGAGGCGGGTAGATTGGAGACTGTGGAGAGGCGGGTAGATTGGAGACTGTGGAGAGGCAGGCAGATTGGAGACTGTGGAGAGGCAGGCATATTGGAGACTGTGGAGTGGCGGGCAGATTAGAGACTGTGGAGTGGCAGGCAGATTAGAGACTGTGGAGTGGCAGGCAGATTGGAGACTGTGGAGAGGCGGGTAGATTGGAGACTGTGGAGAGGCGGGTAGATTGGAGACTGTGGAGAGGCAGGCAGATTAGAGACTGTGGAGTGGCAGGCAGATTGGAGACTGTGGAGTGGCGGGCAGATTAGAGACTGTGGAGAGGCAGGCAGATTGGAGACTGTGGAGAGGCAGGCAGATTGGAGACTGTGGAGTTGCAGGCAGATTGGAGACCTCGGAGAGGCGGGCAGATTGGAGACTGTGGAGAGGCGGGCAGATTGGAGACTGTGGAGAGGCAAGCAGTTTGGAGACTGTGGAGAGGCGGGTAGATTGGAGACTGTGGAGAGGCGGGCAGATTGGAGACTGTGGAGAGGCGGGCAGATTGGAGACTGTGGAGAGGCAGGCAGATTGGAGACTGTGGAGTTGCAGGCAGATTGGAGACCTCGGAGAGGCGGGCAGATTGGAGACTGTGGAGAGGCGGGCCTCTGGAGACTATGGAGAGGCAGGCAGATTGGAGACTGGAGAGGCAGGCAGATTAGAGACTATGGAGAGGCGGGCAGATTAGAGACTGTGGAGAGGCAGGTAGATTGGAGACTATGGAGAGGCAGGCAGATTGGAGACTGGAGAGGCAGGCAGATTAGAGACTATGGAGAGGCAGGCAGATTGGAGACTATGGAGAGGCAGGTAGATTGGAGACTATGGAGAGGCGGGCCTCTGGAGACTATGGAGAGGCGGGCCTCTGGAGACTATGGAGAGGCAGGCAGATCGTAGGCAGACTGAGTCACTGCCTTCCCGGAAAGGAAAGCTTCTCTCTCTCTCTCTCTCTCTCAGTCCAAATGCACATGGGCTGCATCCCAAATAGCACTATATTCCCTCTGTAGTGCACTACTTGTGACCAAGGCACATGGGGCTCTAGTCAAATGTAGTGTACGATGTAAGGAAGAGGGTGCCTTTTGGGAAACAGCCTATATGGGATGAGATGATATCGATGTGTTAACCACCGGATAGACAGCTATTATGGTATTAAGAAGCCTCTAACACGGCCTGTCATTACTAAAAGTGGTCATTTCCGTATTTGAATTACATTCGCACACAGTATACTGTGAATGGTGTATTGTTTGGGTTGAGTTTCCTGCTGTAAATCAGTTCAAATAAAATTAGACTGTGTCTGTAAAGTATCAAATTATCAATGTTGTACACTTTGATGGCAACCTCTTTGCAGCTTATTCTTTCTCTGTTTATAGGACATAAAGTGTTTCTCCATTTCCCCTATACCTCAGAGGAAGGCATCGGGTGCCTAATGTTGATTGGTCAATCGATAACTGGGGGTATTATAGAGTGTGCAGTTATGTCAGAAATGGTATTCTATTTCCTGTAGGGCGCTATCAGGTTTGAAGGTAAGACCCAGATGCAGACTGTGTCAGAGTAACAATGTTTATTACAGCAACAGGGGCAAGAAAACGACAGGTCAAGGCAGGCAGGGGTCGATAACCAGAGTAGTGGGGCAAAGGTACAGGACGGCAGGCAGGGGTCGATAACCAGAGTAGTGGGGCAAAGGTACAGGACGGCAGGCAGGGGTCGATAACCAGAGTAGTGGGGGAAAGGTACAGGACGGCAGGCAGGGGTCAATAACCAGAGTAGTGGGGCAAAGGTACAGGACGGCAGGCAGGGGTCGATAACCAGAGTAGTGGGGCAAAGGTACAGGACGGCAGGCAGGGGTCGATAACCAGAGTAGTGGGGCAAAGGTACAGGACGGCAGGCAGGGGTCGATAACCAGAGTAGTGGGGCAAAGGTACAGGACGGCAGGCAGGGGTCGATAACCAGAGTAGTGGGGCAAAGGTACAGGACGGCAGGCAGGGGTCGATAACCAGAGTAGTGGGGCAAAGGTACAGGACGGCAGGCAGGGGTCAATAACCAGAGTAGTGGGGCAAAGGTACAGGATGGCAGGCAGGGGTCAATAACCAGAGTAGTGGGGCAAAGGTACAGGACGGCAGGCAGGGGTCGATAACCAGAGTAGTGGGGCAAAGGTACAGGACGGCAGGCAGGGGTCGATAACCAGAGTAGTGGGGCAAAGGTACAGGACGGCAGGCAGGGGTCGATAACCAGAGTAGTGGGGCAAAGGTACAGGACGGCAGGCAGGGGTCAATAACCAGAGTAGTGGGGCAAAGGTACAGGACGGCAGGCAGGGGTCGATAACCAGAGTAGTGGGGCAAAGGTACAGGACGGCAGGCAGGGGTCGATAACCAGAGTAGTGGGGCAAAGGTACAGGACGGCAGGCAGGGGTCGATAACCAGAGTAGTGGGGCAAAGGTACAGGACGGCAGGCAGGGGTCGATAACCAGAGCAGTGGGGGAAAGGTACAGGACGGCAGGCAGGGTTCGATAACCAGAGTAGTGGGGGAAAGGTACAGGACGGCAGGCAGGGTTCGATAACCAGAGTAGTGGGGCAAAGGTACAGGACGGCAGGCAGGGTTCGATAACCAGAGTAGTGGGGGAAAGGTAGAGGACGGCAGGCAGGGTTCGATAACCAGAGTAGTGGGGGAAAGGTACAGGACGGCAGGCAGGGGTCGATAACCAGAGTAGTGGGGCAAAGGTACAGGACGGCAGGCAGGGGTCGATAACCAGAGTAGTGGGGGAAAGGTACAGGACGGCAGGCAGGCTCAGTGTCAGGCAAGCGGGCTCAGAGACAGGACAGGCAAGGGTCAAAACCAGGAGGGCGAGGAAAAAGCGAGACTGGGGAGCAGCATGCGTTGAGACGAAAACCACTGGTTGACTTGACAAACAAAACAAACTGGCAACAGACAAACAGAGAACACAGGTATAAATACACAGGGGATAATGGGGAAGATGGGCGACACCTGGAGGGGGGTGGAGACAATCCCAAAGACAGGGGAAACAGATCAGGGTGTGACAGGGCACAACAACTGACCAGAGCATCCTAAATGGCACCACATACAGTAGGGCTCTGGTCAAGACTTGTTCACTATACAGGGAATAGACAGCCATTTCAGCTGAACTTGGGAACGTTACAAACATAGGATGTGCAATATTCTTTCATTTTTACATTCCCTCCCCCATCATGTGACATCCCACATCATGTGACATCCCCCATCATGTGACAGGGTCCTTCACAGACAAAGCCACCTACGACTGGAGCTCGGAGGAGGAGGAGCCTGATGGAAGTGCGCGGCCCATCCAGGTGCTGGTTGTCAAGGACGACCACACCTTCGAGCTGGACGAGGCGGCGCTGAGCCGGATCCTATTGGCCGAAGAGGTCCAGAACAGGGAAGTGGTGGCCATATCTGTGGCCGGGGCGTTCCGCAAGGGCAAGTCCTTCCTCATGGACTTCATGCTGCGTTACATGTACAGCCAGGTGAGTTCAAAGGTCATGCTTGTGTAAATGATGGGGGATTGGTAACCTCACTCCAGGTACTGGTTGGTCGGCCCAATTGAGGTAGTATGTACATGAATGTATAGTTAAAGTGATAATGCATATATGAACAGAGAGAAGCAGCAGCTTTTTTGGGTGGTGCAGTTGGCTAAGACGTTTGGGTGGTGAAGCTGGCTAAGATGTGTGGGTGGATCAGCTGGCTAAGACGTTTGGGTGGCGCAGCTGGCTAAGATGTGTGGGTGGATCAGCTGGCTAAGACGTTTGGGTGGCGCAGCTGGCTAAGACATTTGGGTGGAGCAGCTGGCTAAGACGTTTGGGTGGATCAGCTGGCTAAGACGTTTGGGTGGTCACATGTGTTTGTGAGATAGTGGTTCTAAGCTCCAGACCTAGTGTGAGCTGGTGATGCAGGAAGTGGTATTGTTCAGCGAACACAGTGATGTCATGACTGGCATTGGTTCATGTCCCTTTGACCCGGTTAGGACCCATCTCTCAGCATGAAAGCGACATGCTGTAAACTTTCCATCAGCGTCCTGCAGTGACATAATGTGATGATTAAGATTATCGGATGATGTGTGATTTAGGTTAGGGAGTATTGGTGCCCAGAAGCATTTAACTGTGCTGTCTTTCCCTGCATTATGTCTCTGAATTCACTCATCTGTTTATATATCATTGTCTGGCCTGTATCTATGTATTGACTCATGCTGAGCTATATCATTGGCTGGCCTGTATCTATGTATTGACTCATGCTGGGCTATATCATTGGCTGGCCTGTATCTATGTATTGACTCATGCTGGGCTATATCTGTGTCCATACTCCCCAGGCATCTGAAGAGTGGCTGGGGGAGTCAGAGGAGCCTCTGACAGGGTTCTCCTGGAGGGGTGGATCTGAGAGAGAGACCACCGGGATTCAGATCTGGAGCCAAGTCTTTCTGGTGGACAAGCCAGATGGACGCAAGGTACCAGAGTCTGACCTTTGACCTGTTGTCCCTGTTGGGTTGCGTACCAAATGGCACCCTAGAGCCCTATTCCCTATGTAGTGCACTACTTTAGACCAGAGCCCTATTCCCTATGTAGTGCACTACGCTCTGGTCTAAAGTAGTGCAGAGCGTAGTGCACTACTTTTTTTTAAATATATATATTTAAAAAAAAAAGAATTATCCCATTTTCTCCCCAATTTTCGTGGTATCCAATCGCTTGTAATTACTATCTTGTCTCATCGCTACACAACTCCCGTACGGGCTCGGGAGAGACGAAGGTCGAAAGCCATGCGTCCTCCGAAGCACAACCCAACCAAGCCGCACTGCTTCTTAACACAGCGCGCCTCCAACCCGGAAGCCAGCCGCACCAATGTCTCGGAGTAAACACCGTGTACCTGGCCCCCTTGGTTAGGGCGCACTGCGCCCGGCCCGCCACAGGAGTCGCTGGAGCGCGATGAGACAAGGATATCCCTACCGGCCAAACCCTCCCTAACCCGGACGACGCTATGCCAATTGTGCGTCGCCCCACGGACCTCCCGGTCGCGGCCGGCTGCGACAGAGCCTGGGCGCGAACCCAGAGACTCTGGTGGCGCAGCTAGCACTGCGATGCAGTGCCCTAGACCACTGCGCCACCCGGGAGGCCCCCTGTAGTGCACTACTTTTGACCAGAGCCCTATTCCCTATGTAGTGCACTACTTTAGACCAGAACGTAGTGCACTACTTTTGACCAGAGCCCTATTCCCTATGTAGTGCACTACTTTAGACCAGAGCCCTATTCCCTATATAGTGCACTACTTTAGACCAGGGCCCTATTCCCTATATAGTGCACTACTTTTGACCAGAGCCCTATTCCCTATGTAGTACACTACTTTAGACCAGAGCGTAGTGCACTACTTTTGACCAGAGCCCTATTCCCTATGTAGTGCACTACTTTTGACCAGAGCCCTATTCCCTATGTAGTGCACTACTTTTGACCAGAGCCCTATTCCCTATGTAGTGCACTACTTTTGACCAGAGCCCTATTCCCTATGTAGTGCACTACTTTTGACCAGAGCCCTATTCCCTATGTAGTGCACTACATTAGACCAGAGCGTAGTGCACTACTTTTGACCAGAGCCCTATTCCCTATGTAGTCCGCTACCTTTAACCAGAGCCCTATTCCCTATGTAGTCCGCTACCTTTAACCAGAGCCCTATTCCCTATGTAGTGCGCTACCTTTAACCAGAGCCCTATTCCCTATGTAGTGCACTACTTTTAACCAGAGCCCTATTCCCTATGTAGTGCACTACTTTTGACCAGAGCCCTATGGGTAGATCCTGTATGACGACTACATTTAAAGGCCCAATCTGTGATAATTTTTTCCCCCAGATGTTTTTTCATCATGTAAATGTATCATACAGACTGTTGTATTACATGACGAGGTAACTATCAAAGTAAAGGAAACACCTGGGTAAACGAGGGCTCTGGCGGCTCTGTTATGGTGCAGGGGGTTGCATTTTCCTGCCATGGTTTACGGTCCTCTCAGCACCTTAAGAGGACAAGGTAAACACCAATTAAAAAGGCCTACACAGCCATTCTGAGTGATCACCTTTCAACCTATGGGGAATCATTTCTATCCAGATGGGAGTGGTCTCTTTCAGGATGACAAACGCCCCCATCCTCACGGCCACGAGTGGTTACTGAATGGTTTGATGAGCATGGAAAAAATATGTAAACCATATGCGATTTAATTTTTCGTGGAAGAATGGTGTCGCATCCTTCCTATAGAGTTCCAGACACTTGTAGAATCTATACCAAGGCGCATTGAAGCTGTTCTTGGGACTCGTGGTGGCCCAATACCCTATTAAGCCACTTTATATGTGTGTGTGTGTGTGTGTGTGTGTGTGTGTGTGTGTGTGTGTGTGTGTGTGTGTGTGTGTGTGTGTGTGTGTGTGTGTGTGTGTGTGTGTGTGTGTGTGTGTGTGTTCTTTATTTTTGGGCAGTTACCTGTACACACCAATTTATTCTTAAAGAATATCACTTACGAATTCCTCGTGAGCTCTGTGAAACTGTAACGACGTTAACAGTGTTGAATGAAGACTTACAGCCTGTTCTCCTGTCTCGTCCCTCAGGTGGCCGTTCTACTGATGGATACCCAGGGCACGTTTGACAGCCAGTCGACGTTGAGGGACTCAGCCACTGTGTTCGCACTAAGCACCATGATCAGCTCCATGCAGGTACAATAGCTCTTGCCTTAATAACCCCACTGTATTTGAACATAAATAATGAATTTGCTTTAGAGACCTTGACGAGGGTAGATCTTCTCTGCTATCCAGGATTACCTTTGTGGCAACAACAACAACAACAACAACAAAAATACGTTTTTTTTTTAATGTAGAAAATGTAATAATTTACAAACACTTGTATGTTATATTATTATTATTATTATAGATGATGATATATTTCCCAGGTGTACAACATCTCCCAGAATGTCCAGGAGGATGATCTTCAACACTTACAGGTACAGTAGACGAATTGATTACATTATCTACAGTATCACTGAGGTCTTTTACTGTTGAGACATTCAGATAGATGATGACCCCCCCCCCCCCCCCCCCCCCCCCCCACACAGAAATTCACTTTATTCACAAATTCCTGATTGTGATCGATGTTGAATTTGTCTTTTCCTGTTTTGTAGCTCTTCACTGAGTATGGCAGACTGGCCATGGAGGAGACGTTCCTTAAACCATTCCAGGTAGGACATTTCCCTTCCTGTTATTCCGTTCTAGCCTTGTGCAACCGGACCATAGACTTAGATAGACAGCTCTATTGCCCCAACGCCTGTTTTATGCACGGGCAGCGCCATTTAAGACTTTCACCAGTTTGAAGTAATCAACTGAGTGGGACTTCCTATGGATTAAGAAAGAATCACATCAGGAGGGATCAGCCAATGAATGTAGCTCCTGCGCAAACATTCCATAACTGTAGGAGGAAGTAAAATCACCAACCTTGGTTTTATACCTGTTCAGGCAACACCCTCCAGGGGGCAGTATGCACCTTTTCAGTTTGTTTACTGACTCATACAAGTAGTAGAAGAAGAAATTGACTACTTTAAAATTGAGAATTCCCCTAATGGCTCTGCCCATGCTGTCACAGAAGCCATTATCACACAGATGCAAAGAAATGCCCTCTATCTACCTCTATGAACCAGACTGACTGCTGTAAAACAGAATTGTGAGCGTACACAATAAGGCTAATTGGGGCGGCAGGTAGCCTAGTAGTTAGAGAGTTGGGCTAGTAACCGAAAGGTTGCTGGATCGAATCCCTGAGCCGACAAGGTAAAAATCTGTCGTGCTACCCCTGAACAAGGCAGATAACCCACTGTTCCTAGGCTGTCATTCTGACTTGCCTACTTAAATAAATAAAAATATTTTTAAAAGAATTCAGTTTACCAGAGCAGGAACTATTTACAGTGCCTTCAGAAAGTATTCATACCCCTTGGCTTATTCCACATTTTGTTGTGTTACAGCCTGAATTCAAAATTGGTGAAATTGTTTTTATCTCTCATCCATCTACAGTACAAAGTTAAAACATATTTTTAGAACTTTTGCTAATTTATTGAAAATTAAATAAGGAAATATCTCATTTATAGTGCAAAAAACGAAAACGGGTTTTGAGAAATGTTTGCAAATGTATTAAAAATAAAAAAAACTGAATTACGTAAGTATTCAGACCCACATTTTTACTCTTGAACGTATTTAGGCTTGACATGACAAAAGGGTTGAATACTTATTGACTCAAGACATTTCAGCTTTTCATTTTTAATTAATGTGTAAACATTTCTTCAAAATATAATTCCACTTTGACATTATGGGGTATTGTGTGTAGGGCCAGTGACACAATCTCAATTTAATCCATTTTTTTGTTGTTGGAAAAAACCAAGGGGTGTGAACACTTTCTGAAGGGCGCTGTACATCCTCTCTACTTTAATAACGTCTCGCTGTCACAAACTTGCCTTGCTACTACTACCTTGTTTACTTTTATACACTTCACTCTCTGTTAGTCAGCACCTCGACATACATGTTTTGGGGTACTCTACATCAGCTCATGCTGTTTACTTCCTACTGCGTGGTAACCTCCTACTGCGTGGTAACTTCCTACTACGTGGTAACTTCCTACTGCGTGGTAACTTCCTACTGGGTGGTAACTTCCTACTGCGTGGTAACCTCCTACTTGTGTGGTAACTTCCTACTGCGTGGTAACTTCCTACTGTGTGGTAACTTCCTACTGCGTGGTAACCTCCTACTGCGTGGTAACCTCCTACTGCGTGGTAACTTCCTACTGCGTGGTAACTTCCTACTGCGTGGTAACTTAGTTGAACCTGTGTGTCGTTTCAGTCCATGATATTCCTAGTCCGGGATTGGAGTTTCCCTTACGAGTTTGGCTACGGACAGGAAGGAGGCATGAAGTTCCTGGAGAAGAGGCTCAAGGTCAGAGGTCACAGATGATTATCGTGGTTCATCTAAAGATAACGACAACAACAACAAGTTATATTAACAGTTTGTCATTCATCGAAACTAAAAGGGATGCTATTTATTCTACATCATCATGTAAACTGTAATAATAATAATATTATAAGCAGACGCTTTCATCCAAAGAAACGTACAGATCCCTGTGATCCTCTGCAGGAATGGATCTCACAGCCTCGGCATCAGTAGTAACAACACTGTTACCAACTGTGGTTGTGTCTCTGTCTGTGGTTGTGTCTCTGTCTGTGTTTGTCTGTGTCCGTCTGTGTCCGTGTCTGTATCTGTGTCTTTCTGGGGTTGGTCTGTGGTTGTGTCTCTGTCTGTGTCCGTCTGTGTCCGTGTCTTTCTGGGGTTGGTCTGTGGTTGTGGCTGTGTCTGTGGTTGTGTATATGTCTGTGTTTGTCTGTGTCCGTCTGTGTCTGTGTCTTTGGTTGTATCTGTGTCTTTCTGGGGTTGGTCTGTGGTTGATGCGTGTCTGTGGTTGTGTCGGTGGCTGTGCATGTCTGTGGTTGTGTGTGTGTGTGTGTGTCTGTGGTTGGGCTGTGGCCGTGTGTGTCTGTGGTTGTACGTGTCTGTGGCTGTCTGTCTGTGGTTGGCCGGTGGTTGTACGTGTCTGTGGTTGTGTGTGTGTCTGTCTGTGGTCGGTCTGTGGTCGTACGTGTCTGTGGTTGTGTGTGTGTGTGTGTGTGTGTGGTTGTCTGTCTGTGGTTGGTCTGTGGTCGTACGTGTCTGTGGTTGTGTATTGTGTTGTGTATGTCTGTGTTGTAGATCTCTGAGAATCAACACGAGGAGCTGCAGAACGTTCGTAAACACATCCACTCCTGCTTCACCAACATTTCCTGCTTCCTGATGCCCCACCCCGGACTCAAAGTGGCCACCAACCCTAACTTCGACGGCAGACTCAAAGGTAGACTACGTCATGATCACCCAGTCTTAATACACACAGCAGTTTCTTTCCTACAAAATATACAGTAACTGTCTGATCAAATTCCATATAATAGAAATGGTCAAGGAATTATGAAATTGTCACACCATGACAAGAAGGACACCAGTAGGTTTTTTCTATAGGGCTCCTATTCCTCTCCCTAACCTGTGTGCAGAGGGTCGCTGGTTCACGCCCAGCTCAGGGTCATCAGCACTACTGTTGCATAACGACCCTTGTAATCTTCTCCCTAACCCGTGTGCAGAGATCGATCGTGAGTTCATCAACAACCTGCAGATCCTGGTCCCGTGGCTGCTGAGTCCCAAGAACCTGGATGTCAAGGAGATCAACGGCAGCAACATCACCTGCAGAGGCCTGCTGGAGTACTTCAAGGTTAGAGACAGAGATTTTGATTGAAGAGATGATACTGTATGTAGCTACATCTATATGATACTGTCTATACCTACATCCATATGATGAAGTATGTTTTGTTAAGACATATTCAAATGTATAGTACCTGTCAAAAGTTTGGTACTCATTTAAGTTTAAAAAAAACTATTTTCTACATTCTAGGAATAATAGTGAAGACATCAAAACTATGAAATAACACATATGGAATCATGTAGTAACCAAAAAAAAGTGTTAAACAAATCAAAATATATTTGAGATTTGAGATTCTTCAAAGTAGCCACCCGTTGCCTTGATGACAGCTTTGCACTCTCTTGGCATTCTCTCTACCAGCTGCACTTGGAATGCTTGGAATTTCATAGTTATTTCATTGGTCAGCAGCATACCACCCTGCATCCCACTGGTGGCTTGCTTCTGAAGCTAAGCAGGGTTGGTCCCTGTATGAGACCAGATGCTACTGGAAGTGGTGTTGGAGGGCCAGTTGGAAGCACCGTTTCCTCAGACCTAAAAAAAATTATATCCCAGGGCAGTGATTGGGGACATTGCCCTGTGTAGGGTGCTGTCTTTCGTAGGATATTAACCCCAGTGTCCTGGCTAAATTCACAATCTGGTCTTCATATTGTGGCCACATAATCATCCCCAGCTTACAATTGACTCATTCATCCCCTGTAACTATATCCCAGGTTGTTGCTGTAAATGAGAACTTACCTGGTAAAATAAAAAAGGCTTTTCCAACAGTCTTGAGGGAGTTCCCACATATGCTGAGCACTTGTTGGCTGCTTTTCCTTCACTCAGCAGGCCAACTCATCCCAAATAGCCCCTTCACAGCCTGGAGATGTGTTTCGGGTCATTGTCCTGTTGAAAAACAAATGATCGTCCCACTAAGCGCAAACCAGATGGGATGGCGTATCGCTGCAGAATGCTGTGGTAGCCATGCTGGTTAAGTGTGCCTTGAATTGTAAATAAGTTACTGACAGTGTCACCAGCAAAGCAACCCCACACCATCACACCTCCTCCTCCATGCTTCACAGTGGGAACCACACATGCAGAGAATATCTGTTCACCTACTCTGCGTCTCACAAAGACATGGCGGTTGGAACCAAAAATCTCAAATTTGTACTCATCCGACCAAAGGACAGATTTCCACCGGTCTAATGTCCATTGCTCATGTTTCTTGGCCCAAGCAAGTCTCTTCTTCTTATTGGTGTCCGTTAGTAGTGGTTTCTTTGCAGCAATTTGACCATGAAAGCCTGATTCACGCAGTCTCCTCTGAACAGTTGATGTTGAGATGTGTCTGTTACTTGAACTCTGTGAAGCATTTATTTGGGCTGCAATCTGAGTCTGGTAACTCTAATGAACTTATCCTCTGCAGCAGAGGTAACTCTGGGTCTTCCTTTCCATTCTGAGTCTGGTAACTCTAATGAACTTATCCTCTGCAGCAGAGGTAACTCTGGGTCTTCCTTTCCATTCTGAGTCTGGTAACTCTAATGAACTTATCCTCTGCAGCAGAGGTAACTCTGGGTCTTCCTTTCCATTCTGAGTCTGGTAACTCTAATGAACTTATCCTCTGCAGCAGAGGTAACTCTGGGTCTTCCTTTCCATTCTGAGTCTGGTAACTCTAATGAACTTATCCTCTGCAGCAGAGGTAACTCTGGGTCTTCCTTTCCATTCTGAGGCTGGTAACTCTAATGAACTTATCCTCTGCAGCAGAGGTAACTCTAGGTCTTCCTTTCCTGTAGCTGTCCTCATAAGAGCCAGTTTCATCATAGCGCTTGATGGTTTTTGCGACTGCACTTGAAGAAATGTTCAAAGTTCTTGAAATGTTCCGGATTGACTGACCTTCATGTCTTAAAGTAATGATGGACTGCCGTTTTTCTCTGCTTATTTGAGCTGTTCTTGCCATAATATGGGCTTGGCCTTTTAACAAATAGGTCTATATTCTGTATACCACCCTTGTCACAACACAACTTATTGGCTAAACGCATTAAGAAGGAAAGAAATTCCACAAATTAACTTTTAAGAAGGCACACCTGTTAATTGAAATGCATTCCAGGTGACTACCTCATGAAGCAGGTTGAGAGAGTTCCAAGAGTGTGCAAAGCTGTCGCCAAGGCAAAGGGTGGCTACTTTGAAGAATCTCAAATATAAAATATATTTGGATTTGTTTAACACAATTCTTTGGTTACTACATGATTCCATGTGTGTTATTTCATAGTTTTGATGTCTTCACTATTATTCAACAATGTAGAAAATAGTAAAAATAAAGAAAACCCCTTGAATGAGTAGGTGTTCTAAAACTTTTGACTGGTACTGTAGGTGTTTGGTGACATTATCTTTTTTCTTTCAGGCATACATCAAAATCTACCAGGGTGAGGAGCTGCCACACCCTAAGTCCATGCTGCAGGTATACAATTACCTCCTTGTCTTATAGCTTATAGTGTTATGCCTTTCAGTGGCCTTGTGGTTAGAATGTCTGCCCTGAGATTGGAAAGTTCGGAGTACAGACCCCTGCCGAGTCATACCAAATACTGAGTCATATTAAGGACAAAAAATGGGGCATAATGCGTCTCTGCTTGGCACTCACAGTTGTGGTCAGTAGTTGTGGTCAGTAATTGTGTGGTTGTGCTCAGTAGTTTTGACCGGTAGTGGTGGTTGGTAGTGGCAAGTAGTTATGGCCAGCAGTTGTGTGGTTGTTGTCAGTATTTTTTTGATTGTGGTCAGTAATTGTGGTCACTAGTTGTGGTCAGTATTTGTGGTCAGTATTTGTATGGTTGTGGTCACTAGTTGTGTAGTTGTGGTCACTAGTTGTGTAGTTGTGGTCAGTAGTTGTGGTCACTAGTTGTGTAGTTGTGGTCACTAGTTGTGTAGTTGTGGTCACTAGTTGTGGTCACTAGTTGTATAGTTGTGGTCACTAGTTGTATGGTTGTGGTCACTAGTTGTATGGTTGTGGTCACTAGTTGTATGGTTGTGGTCACTAGTTGTATGGTTGTGGTCAGTAGTTGTATGGTTGTGGTCAGTAGTTGTAGTTGGTAATTGTGTGATTGTGGTCAGTAGCTGTGGTCAGTAGTTGTGTGGTCACGTATTGTGTGGTTATGTGGTTCAGTAGTTGTGGTCAGCAATTGTGTGGTTGTGGTCACTAGTTGTATGGTTGTGGTCACTAGTTGTATCGTTGTGGTCACTAGTTGTATGGTTGTGGTCACTAGTTGTATGGTTGTGGTCACTAGTTGTATGGTTGTGGTCAGTAGTTGTATGGTTGTGGTCAGTAGTTGTAGTTGGTAATTGTGTGATTGTGGTCAGTAGCTGTGGTCAGTAGTTGTGTGGTCACGTATTGTGTGGTTATGTGGTTCAGTAGTTGTAGTCAGCAATTGTGTGGTTGTGGTCACTAGTTGTATGGTTGTGGTCAGTAGTTGTATGGTCGTGGTCATTAGTTGTGTGGTTGTGGTCAGTAGTTGTATGGTTGTGGTCAGTAGTTGTATGGTTGTGGTCAGTAGTTGTATGGTTGTGGTCAGTAGTTGTATGGTTGTGGTCAGTAGTTGTGTGGTTGTGGTCAGTAGTTGTATAGTTGTGGTCAGTAGTTGTGTGGTTGTGATCAGTAGTTGTAGTTGTGGTTTAGTAGTGGTCAGTAGTTGTGTGGTCAGCAATTGTTTGGTTGTGGTCGGTAGTTGTGTGGTTGTGGTCAGTCGTTTTGTGGTTGTGGTCAGTAATTCTGGGCAGTGGTTGTGGTCAGTAGTTGTGTGGTTGTGGTCAGTAGTTGTAGTTGTGGTGTAGTAGTGGTCAGTAGTTGTGTGGTCAGCAATTGTTTGGTTGTGGTCAGTAGTTGTGTGGTTGTGGTCAGTACTTGTGTGGTTCAGTAGTTGTGCCTGACTAACCGGTGTCTGTATGTAGCCTCGCTACTGTATATAGCCTCGCTACTGTATATCGCCTCGCTACTGTTTTTCACTGTCTTTTTACTGTTGTTTATCCTTTTCTGTAATTTACTTACCCATTGTTCACCTAATACCTTTTTTGCACTATTGGTTAGAGCCTGTAAGTAAGCATTTCGGTGTTGTATTCGGCGCACATCTTTAATTTGATTTGTGTGGTCAGTAGTTTTGTGGTCAGTAGTGAACTTCAAAACGTGATGTAGTTTTATTGGAATTTGCAGCTGTTGTTGGTAAGCAATGAGTCTGCTATCTTCTGACATGACTTTCTGCATCCTTAATGAAAGCATTTGATGGGTTACTAAAACAACTATATCTAATGATTGGTAGAAGCTATTCCTATTTTCATATTTAAAAAGCAGAGAAGTAGAGGAAGATTTCACAAGTTTTTGTCTGACTTTTTGGAGGAAGGGGTCAAACCGGCTGTTTGGAAAACGTTGAGAACACTTTTCTTAATGCAGCTACTGAAACACCTGTATCATTAGATCCATAGCATGTATTTTAAATCCGTGAACAGATTTTAAAAGCAGAGAAGTAGACGGAGATGTCATACCCTCTAACTGTGGTAGAAAATGTGGTAAAAATGTAAATTGTTTATAAAAAATTACAGAAAAGGATTATTGATGCTGTTACTAAAACAGCTGTTACTTTTATCGGAATAACATATTTTGACAGAGTGAATAGAAGTATAATGACAGATATAATGACAGAGTGAAAAGAAGGAAGCCCGTACAGAATAAAAACATTCCCAAATAATTTTCAATAAGGCATTAAAGTAAAACTGCAAAAATATCGTCTAAGAAATCCAACTTTATGTCCTGAATACAAAGCGTTATGTTTGGGGAAAATCCAACACAACACATCACTGAGTACCACTCTTCATATTTTCAAGCATGATGGTGGCTGCATCATGTTATGGGTATGCTTGTCATCGGCAAAGACTAGGGAGTTTTTTAGGATAAAAATAAACGTAATAGAGCTAAACACAGGCAAAATCCTCGAGGAAAACCTGGTTCAGTCCGCTTTCCAACAGACACTGGGAGACAAATTCACCTTTCAGCAGGACAATAACCTAAAACACAAGGCCAAATATACACTGGAGTTGCTTACCAAGACGACATTGAATGTTCATGAGTGTCCTAGTTACAGTTTTGACTTAAATCGGCTTGAAACTTTATGGCAAGTCTTGAAAACGGCTGTCTAGCAATGAACAACAACCAACTTGACAGAGCTTGAAGAATTACAATAATAATAATGTGCTAATATTGTACAATCTAGGTGTGCAAAGCTCTTAGAGACTTACCCAGAAAGACTCACAGCTGTAATCGCTCTTAGAGATTTACCCAGAAAGACTCACAGCTGTAATCGCTCTTAGAGATTTAGCCAGAAAGACTAACAGCTGTAATCGCTCTTAGAGATTTACCCAGAAAGACTAACAGCTGTAATCGCTCTTAGAGACTTACCCAGAAAGACTCACAGCTGTAATCGCTCTTAGAGACTTACCCAGAAAGACTCACAGCTGTAATCGCTCTTAGAGACTTACCCAGAAAGACTCACAGCTGTAATCGCTCTTAGAGACTTACCCAGAAAGACTCACAGCTGTAATCGCTCTTAGAGACTTACCCAGAAAGACTCACAGCTGTAATCGCTCTTAGAGACTTACCCAGAAAGACTCACAGCTGTAATCGCTCTTAGAGACTTACCCAGAAAGACTCACAGCTGTAATCGCTCTTAGAGACCTGCCCAGAAAGACTCACAGCTGTAATCGCTCTTAGAGACTTACCCAGAAAGACTCACAGCTGTAATCGCTCTTAGAGACTTACCCAGAAAGACTCACAGCTGTAATCGCTCTTAGAGACTTACCCAGAAAGACTCACAACTGTAATCACTACCAAAGGTGATTCTAATATGTAGCAAATCCAAATCCAAATCACATTTTATTGGTCACACACATATTTAGCAGATGTTAATGCGGGTGTAGCGAAATGCTTGTGTTCCTAGCTCCAACAGTGCAGTAGTATCAAAAAAGGATTAACAACAATACACACAAATCTAAAAGTAAAATAATTGGAATTAAGAAATATATAAATATTAGATTGAGCAATGTCGGAGTGGCGTTGACTAAAAATACAGTAGAATAGAATACAGTATGTACATATGACATGTGTAAAGTAGTATGTAACATAATTTAAACATTATTAAAGTGACTAGTGTTCCATTATTAAAGTGACTAGTGTTCCATTATTAAAGTGACTAGTGTTCCATTATTAAAGTGGCTAGTGATTCCAAGTCTATGTATATAGAACAGCAGGGATGTGAATACTAATGTAAAGTATTTAATTTTCAATGAATGTAATCCATTTTGAATTCAAGTTGTTACACAACAAAATGTGGAACAAGGAAAGGGTTAACATCATGTCCAGTAGGTGTTTATTTAACCAGGTAAATGTGGAACAAGGAAAGGGTTAGCATCATGTCCAGTAGGTGTTTATTTAACCAGGTAAATGTGGAACAAGGAAAGGGTTAGCATCATGTCCAGTAGGTGTTTATTTAACCAGGTAAATGTGGAACAAGGAAAGGGTTAGCATCATGTCCAGTAGGTGTTTATTTAACCAGGTAAATGTGGAACAAGGAAAGGGTTAGCATCATGTCCAGTAGGTGTTTATTTAACCAGGTAAATGTGGAACAAGGAAAGGGTTAGCATCATGTCCAGTAGGTGTTTATTTAACCAGGTAAATGTAGAACAAGGAAAGGGTTAACATCATGTCCAGTAGGTGTTTATTTAACCAGGTAAATGTGGAACAAGGAAAGGGTTAACATCATGTCCAGTAGGTGTTTATTTAACCAGGTAAGTTGACTGACAACACATTCTCATTTACAGCAACGACCTGGGGAATAGTTATAGGGGAGAGGAATGAGCCAATTGGAAGCTGGGGATGATTAGGTGACCGGGATGGTATGAAGGCCAGATTGGGAATTTAGCCAGGACACCGAGGTTAGAGTCAAACCAACAGTGGGATGCAGGGTGGTATGCTGCTGGTACTTGAACATCAAGCTGCCTCGCACTACAGAAACAGGAGATAGACCCCTGTTCCTATGAGCCGTTCTCATCAAGCTGCCTCACACTACAGAAACAGGAGATAGACCCCTGTTCCTATGAGCCGTTCTCATCATGCTGCCTCGCACTACAGAAACAGGAGATAGACCCCTGCTCCTATGAGCCGTTCTCATCAAGCTGCCTCGCACTACAGAAACAGGAGATAGACCCCTGCTCCTATGAGCCGTTCTCATCAAGCTGCCTCACACTACAGAAACAGGAGATAGACCCCTGCTCCTATGAGCCGTTCTCATCATGCTGCCTCACACTACAGAAACAGGAGATAGACCCCTGTTCCTATGAGCCGTTCCAAGCCAAGGCTTATATATATATTCCTGATGAAGATATAACATGTGTTCTGTTTTGTTCTCTTTCCTCAGGCCACAGCAGAGGCCAACAACCTGGCAGCAGTGGCAGCAGCCAGGGACCTGTACAACAAGAAGATGGAGCAGGTACTGAAGAAGGCATGGTTGTTTCAATACTTGCCTCCAATTCTAATGCTGCTGCCTTCCTGAGACCTACTGAGAGCTACTGGTGTCCCTCCCGGATCCAGAAATGTTTTTGATTCCCCCCCCCTGGCCAATAGTCGTCGTCCCCACGGCCAATAGTCCCCCCCAGCCAATAGTCGTCATCGTTGTCCCCCCCGGCCAACAGTTGTCCCCCCCCCGCCACCAATAGTTGTTGTCCCGGCCAATAGTCGGCGTCGTCATTTCCCCCCCCAATAGTCGTTTCCCCCGGCCAATAGTCGTTTCCCCCGGCCAATAGTCGTTTCCCCCGGCCAATAGTCGTTTCCCCCGGCCAATAGTCATTCCCCCCCGGCCAATAGTCATTCCCCCCCGGCCAATAGTCATTCCCCCCCGGCCAATAGTCATTCCCCCCCGGCCAATAGTCATTCCCCCCGGCCAATAGCCATTCCCCCCCGGCCAATAGTCATTCCCCCCGGCCAATAGTCATTCCCCCCGGCCAATAGTCATTCCCCCCCGGCCAATAGTCATTCCCCCCCGGCCAATAGTCATTCCCCCCCGGCCAATAGTCATTCCCCCCCGGCCAATAGTCATTCCCCCCGGGCCAATAGTCGTTCTCCTGAAGAGTGAATACTCTTTTTCAGACGGTTTTTCAAACCTCTCCCCAGCCGTTCCATGTATTGGATCAATTCCAGAGCTAGAACACCTGATTCAACTTGTCAACTAATCATCAAACCCTTGACTAGGTTAACCAGGTGAGCTAGTTCAGGGCTACAATACAATTGTGAAATGTCTGGGGGTCCTGAGGAGAGGATTGAGAACCACGTAGCTAAACATATTGCTTTAGCTCATTACAGCCGTTCCATGTATTGGATCTCTTCCTAGCACGCGTGACTCAACTTGTCAACGGCTCATCAAGCCCTTGAATAGTTGAATCAGGTGTTCAGGGCTACAGCAATGTTGTGAAACGTCTGGGGTTCCCCAAGGAGATGTTTAAGAACCACTGCTCTATTATCACACTATGGTGAAGGTATCTAATAACCCTCCCTGCCTCTCCAGGTGTGTGGTGGGGACCGGCCCTTCCTGGCTCCGGCAGAGCTCCAGGCCAGACAGAGTGACATCAGAGAGGAAGCCCTCCAGGTGTTCCGAGGGGTCAAGAAGATGGGAGGGGAGGAGTTCAGTCGACGCTACCTGCTACAGCTGGAGGGAGAAGTACGTCACCGCTGTCTCCCCGCTCGGGAAACCAATATCTTTCTTAACCATTAGCCCAATTCGGGAAATTCCCTCTTGGGTCGAGAGTCAGGTGACACTGATTTTCAAGTCTCAAAGAAGTAAGGCTACCTCATCACGAGAGTGTATGTCTGAATCACCTCTGCTTCATTCACCATTTCAAACAATCAACCTGAATACATAAACATTGAGGGGCGGTTTCCCGGACACAGATTAAGCCTAATCCTGGACTAAGGACTATGCTTAATCTGTGCCCTGAACCCGCCCGTTAAATACATATTTGGCAAGCCAGCTAGCACGTAACGTTCTGAGAACCATATTTTTCTTAGAGCTTGGTGAAAGCATGGTTGTCCTATGGATATTTGTTGCAAGATACCCAGTTATATTCTGTTCTCAGCAGCAACAAAACTCTCTCTATCCTCTAATCTTTTTAAGTGTGTTCAAGTGCGTTGGTCACACCTCATCTTAATGAGTGCTTGTTTTCCTTTGAAATGGGGTCTGTTTGAATAGACTAAAATTTGTATGAATAAGAAAAAGATTGCAAGCTAGCTCCATCCTGGTGGCGCAGAGGACTCATTCCATGGATAGAGAACAGAAGATCATAGTCTTGAATCTCACTGACGCCATGCCACAATAAAAAATAAATGTGTTTTAATGTTTTATCTGTGCTTGGAGTTTAAATCAGTTAACCTACGCTAGCAGTGTTATTAAAAGTTCTCAGAACATTATTTAACTATCTTCTCAGAACGTTAATAAAACCTCCCAGGAAAACGTTCAGGGAACCATAGTAAAACGTGCTCAGAACCTCCCTGGAAACATAGTAAAACGTTCTCAGAACCTTCCTGGAAACATAGTAAAACGTTCTCAGAACCTCCCTGGAAACATAGTAAAACGTTGTCAGAACCTCCCTGGAACCATAGTAAAACGTTCTCAGAACCTCCCTGGAACCATAGAAAATTGTTCTCAGAACCTCCCTGCAACCTAAAAATGTATGTTCCCAGAACAGGCGAAGTTTTCACTACCGTTCTCAGAATGTTTAAAAAACGTTCAGTT
Source organism: Salvelinus namaycush (assembly GCF_016432855.1). Taxonomy (NCBI): domain Eukaryota; kingdom Metazoa; phylum Chordata; class Actinopteri; order Salmoniformes; family Salmonidae; genus Salvelinus; species Salvelinus namaycush. Next base: position 3,810,105 of record NC_052321.1, read on the forward strand.
TTACCCGTCAGGCAACGTCTTTCGTTCCAAGAACCAATGAGAAACCAAAAACGTACGTTCCTACAACTTCCAAGGAACCAAATGTGCTAGTTGGGAAGTGGAACCAATCACCTTAACTAGGGTTGCTTTCCCAGAATTCCCAGGTTTTCCAGACATCCTGGTTGAAGGATTGCAGATTTTCCTGCTTATTCCCTCCTGATTCCTGGATTTCTGGAAAAACATGAACATTTACTCTAATTTTGCAACCCTAAACATAACCAACCTTGTTTCAGGTGGACGAGGTGTTCGTTCAGTACATCAAGCACAACGACTCCAAGAACATATTCCACGCCGCCCGCACCCCGGCCACGCTGTTCGTGGTCATCTTCAGCATGTACGTGGTGGCGGGCATCACAGGCTTCGTGGGGGTGGACATCATCGCCAGTGTGTGTAATATGATTCTGGGCCTGGCGCTGATCACCCTGTGTACCTGGGCTTACATACGCTACTCTGGGGAGTACCGAGAGCTGGGCCAGGTCATCGACCAGGTGGCTGGAGCCCTCTGGGACCAGGTAAGTCCCAGAACCTACTTTATGTATGACCAGGAGGAGTAGCGTGAAGTTGCGCCTAGACCCTGATCTTGGTTCAGTGTAGAAGTTTCCCCACTAATGGTTAAAGTTACAATTGGGGGAAAGGAAGCTGATCCTAGATCTGTACCAAGGGGAAAGTTCAGTGTGTCAAAAATGGATAAGGTGTCCATTTTAGGACATTGTCATTTTACTTCACCTCTAATTGAGTCGACCCGGTATTTTATTTCTGACCATGTACTCTACGGCATTACCTTATAAATGTGTACCTTAACCAAAAGAGTCTCACCATAACGGCGGCGCATTTTAGACTCCTAACCACTTTTTAAACATTGTGTGATTGGTTTGTACCATTGGATTAGTCTATTTCATCTGCATCCGTAGATACCAACAATTAGTCTATGTGATTACTGGTGGCTGAGCTAGACAGGTTTGTGTGACAAGGGCGGCTCCCGAAGGGCCTCGGGGGCCGGGTCTTTTTGCAGAAAAGTCGGTGGAGTCCGATTGGTTGGAGCTACAAATTATTATAACATTTCTATGAAACTCACAAGCTATACAAGAGTTGTTAGAAGGTAGGGGCTTCTTCAACATAGAAGATCATAGGAAATCCCAGGACATGGTGTCTATAATACTGTAAGGGCTTCTTCTACATAGAAGATCATAGGAAATCCCAGAACATAGTGTCTATAATACTGTAAGGGGCTTCTTCTACATAGAAGATCATAGGAAATCCCAGAACATAGCGTCTATAATACTGTAAGGGCTTCTTCTACATAGAAGATCATAGGAAATCCCAGAACATAGCGTCTATAATACTGTAAGGGGCTTCTTCTACATAGAAGATCATAGGAAATCCCAGAACATAGCGTCTATAATACTGTAAGGGCTTCTTCTACATAGAAGATCATAGGAAATCCCAGGACATAGTGTCTATAATACTGTAATAAGCTTACATTGTTGCTGTCACAAACTTCAAACAGTTGTCACTGACTAGTTGGATATTTATTTCCCACTGAGCAAACAATTTCTGTATGGGGAGGCAGCGTAGCCTAGTGGTTAGAGCGTTGGACTAGTAACCGAAAGGTTGCTAGATCGAATCCCCGAGCTGACAAGGTACAAAATCTGTCGTTCTGCCCCTGAACAAGGCAGTTAACCTACTGTTCCTAGGCCGTCATTGAAAATAAGAATTTGTTCTTAACTGACTTGCCTAGTTAAATAAAGTAAATATAAATTCATTTTTATCAGGATGTTGCTTTGGCGGACCTTATTTTATTGACATTTGTCAGTAAAACTCATGAAATCAACTGTTTATGTCAAATTGTTGTACTTGTAGCCCTGGTTGTCCTGGGATTTCTTTTAAACACTTCATTGTGAGGGTAAATATAAGGGCTGGACTTGCAGGGAATCGGGACATGGAAATCGGGACATGGTATCGGGACATGGTATCGGGACATGGGAATCGGGACATGGTGTCGGGACATGGGTGTCGGGACATGGGTGTCGGGACATGGGTGTCGGGACATGGGTGTCGGGACATCGGGACAGATACAGTTAAAGTGGTTCAAGATTTGGAGAGTCCTAGACCACAGGGTAACCTTGCCCTGAGACCAGGCTGTAGACTCTAAAAAGAGGTACCCAGAAATGTCTCAGGGAATACCCCAGTTTTACCTAGACCAGGGCTCTCTAACAGGTCGATAGATACCAGTAGCTCTCTGCCCACCTATGAGTAGCTCTGCCCACCTATGAGTAGCTCTCTGCCCACCTATGAGTAGCTCTCTGCCCACCTATGAGTAGCTCTCTGCCCACCTATGAGTAGCTCTCCGCCCACCTATGAGTAGCTCTCCGCCCACCTATGAGTAGCTCGCTGCCCACCTATGAGTAGCTCGCTGCCCACCTATGAGTAGCTCGCTGCCCACCTATGAGTAGCTCGCTGCCCACCTATGAGTAGCTCTCTGCCCACCTATGAGTAGCTCTCTGCCCACCTATGAGTAGCTCACTGCCTACCTATGAGTAGCTCACTGCCTACCTATGAGTAGCTCGCTGCCCACCTATGAGTAGCTCGCTGCCCACCTATGAGTAGCTCGCTGCCCACCTATGAGTAGCTCGCTGCCCACCTATGAGTAGCTCTCTGCCCACCTATGAGTAGCTCGCTACCCACCTATGAGTAGCTTGCCAAACAGTTCTGAAAGTACATGCAATGTTCACTTGTTCCACTGCAAACTGTCACTAACAACTTTCAGACTCTGCAAGCTCCCAGCTACTATCTAATCAACATTATCCCACCCCTGGTTAGCTTAAAAATACCAACTTAACACAATAACTGCCAATTCATTTCCAGGAATATTGCCCGTCTGTCTGTGTGGTGCGTGCGTTTGTCGATCACGCCGTGTGTAGTCATGTGATAACTGTCTTGTGGGTTGACAGAAATACTTTCCCCAACACTTTCTCAATTCAATGTTAACTACAAAGTAGGCTTACCTTACCTGTTTGCAAACTTTGCCACGGAATGAGCAGCAGCAGTACAGAACCATTGCTAGACTGGCAAATTACACGGCACATTCCTCACCTGCTAGATGCGCAATTATGGGGAATTACACAATGTGTTCGTTTTGTTCCAGACCAAAATGGTATTCTGCTGTGATTTAAGCATTGACATGAATTCAGAACATCCAATTTTGTTGTTTCTCTATGAATTATTGTAATTTTGAGGGAAAAAAATAAAAAAATTAACCTGAGAAAATATAATTTGGGGAAAAAAAATCTTTGATTTTATAGAGCCCCCTTAGAGTTGTTTATTAACCATTATTTGACCAGGTATATTTACAGAAAACACAGTGCACTACTTCCTCTTGTACACTAAGGACCAGGGGAAGAGTTGACAACATAGTGCACTACTTCCTCTTGTACACTAAGGACCAGGGAAGAGTTGACAACATAGTGCACTACTTCCTCTTGTACACTAAGGACCAGGGGAAGAGTTGACAACATAGTGCACTACTTTCTCTTATACACTAAGGACCCAGGGGAAGAGTTGACAACATAGTGCACTACTTCCTCTTGTATACTATGGATCAGGGGAATAGTTGACAACATAGTGCATTACTTCCTCTTGTACACTAAGGACCAGGGGAAGAGTTGACAACATAGTACACTAAGGACCAGGGAAGAGTTGACAACATAGTGCACTATTTCCTCTTGTACACTAAGGACCAGGGAAGAGTTGACAACATAGTGCACTACTTCCTCTTGTATACTATGGACCAGGGGAAGAGTTGACAACATAGTGCACTACTTCCTCTTGTACACTAAGGACCAGGGGAAGAGTTGACAACATAGTGCACTACTTCCTCTTGTACACTAAGGACCAGGGGAAGAGTTGACAACATAGTGCACTACTTCCTCTTGTACACTAAGGACCAGGGGAAGAGTTGACAACATAGTACACTAAGGACCAGGGAAGAGTTGACAACATAGTGCACTACTTCCTCTTGTACACTATGGATCAGGGGAAGAGTTGCAGGGAGGGGAGAATGTTCCTATTTGAAAGCTAGAGAAAAAACAGCAGTTAATTTTTTTAAAGTAGCTCTCATGGTAGAAAAGACCCCTGACCTAGAGACATGTATTTACAGAGCATCCAAACCACTAGGTGGCGACATACACCCAGATGACCGTGTTGAACAATACAACGTCTGGAAATGATCACAAAGTCTTTTTTAAAGTTTGAGTTTCTGAAGAGTTTCTGAAGGAAATAAATATTTATAACATGTTCATATTTATATTACACTTGATATTTTTTATTATTTGTCTAAGACTGTGTTTTTTTTCTTCTTTTCGCTCTATGTTTTGCAACAGGGAAGCACAAATGAGGTAAGTACACTGGGGGAGGAGTTGTGTCAGTGTAGGACTATGGTATGTTTTCCTAGCTATCTTTAGCATTCCAATAATGGTTAAAGTCCCAAATACACCCTCTTGCTCTGCTGTTGTTCAGGCTCTGTATAAGTCTACATTTGACCTAGGATGTACACTTTCTGTATTTCGCCATATTGCACATTTGAAACAAATGATCTTTAGCATTCTGACAATGGTTAATATGTAGAATTCCACCCCTTTTTTTTTAGCCAGATAGTGACGACCCCTCTCCTCTTTTCCCCTCTCCTCTCCTATTCGCATTTCCAGGCTCTATATAAGCTGTATACCGCTGCAGCCAGTCACAGGCACCTGTACCACCATGCGTTCCCTGGCCCTCAGGCCCCTGGAGAGACGAGCGAGACCCCTGAGGAACCCACCAGGAAGAGGAACTGACCTGGCGACCTGATTGGCCAGAGCACAGCAGGGACTCCTGGGTATCTCTTCAGTAGCATGATGGATAGAGAGGGGGGGAGGAGGGGGAGGCATCCTCACCCGTTGGACACTCTTTTACTATGGTATTGGCTGGAACAGTCCAGTGAAGCATTCACTATTTTAAATCTAAATGTGGACAATGTAATGTCCCAGAGGTAGTGGCAACAATCTCCCTTTGAACTGGTTTGCTTGTCCCGTTGCCTTCAAAAAATAATGGGTATTTCACATATCATTGTCTTTCACAAACCACATTCAACCTTTTCTATATGTCTGTAAGAAAGACATCTGTAAATACACGCAGGACAGGAGGTGTACAGATCACACTCCACATGCAACTTCCTATCAGCAGTTTGTTTTGGACCGAGGTGCAGTAAGTTACAGTTAACTGCGGATTTCATTGTGTTACGTGAGATAGCATGACGGCCGTCAGCCCTGACAGTTCATCACCGTCGCTTTAGAATGTTATCTGTCGGAAGACAATGCTTCTGATTTCACGAACGGAAGATTTCCTTGAGTATGCCATTGAGGAGAAGTTTAAATCAAATTGACCTCTGACCTATAACAGAACGATGGTCCATGTATATTGATTTTCATGTTTTATCAGGTTAAGTGCTGTTTCTCTATAAGGAAATTATTCCATGTTTGAAAGCCAATGGTTGTGTCCCAAATGGCACCCTCTTCCCTATATAGTTCACTACTTTTTTCTTTTACCTGGGCCCATAGTGCTCTGATTAAAAGTCATTTTATTTTACTAGGCAAGTCAGTTAAGAACAAATTATTTTTTAACAACGAGGGTCTACCCCGGCCAAACCCTTACGACACTGGGCCAATTGTGCACCGCCCAACTGTGATACAGTCTGGAATCGAACCAGGGACTGTAGTGACACCTCTAGCACTGAGATGCAGTGCCTTAGACCACTGTGCCACGCAGGAGCCCAATGTGCTCTGTAGGGAATAGGATGTCATTAGGGACACGTACAAAGACTTTGTTTAAATATACCTATTTTTGTCAGCATGGTAAATAATCAGTGTCTACCATTTTAGGCTCTCCAAGCTTATCTTCAGTGCGCTATATTTCTTGACAATTCACATGTTTAGGGCTTGTACTTGACCTCGCACTTTGTTTGTTTTTGTAATATAGCGTGCCAATGTCATGCAACTACAGTTTCATATAGCTACGACAGCACTCACACACCTGCTGCATAATGATACCACTTGTTGGGCAGAACACAATCATCCATTGTCTATGGTCTATAAAACAAACCCCCTCACACATGTTTTGGTTTGGGGGAGGTGGGGTGAGCTGTCTGTGCTCCCTTAGTCTGTGTCCATGATGTCAGAATGTCATACACACAGATTCAAATAGGGCCCTATATTCAGACTTGAGATAAGTTGACTTAAAAATAAAAAATGCTGACTTAAGTCCATGTTCTCTGAATCGGGCCGATATAGCCTATGGTGTCTCTATGGTCACACATTTAGCCTGGAACAGAATTGACTACCGGGGATGAGATTAAGAGTAAGTCACTGGGTAGTTTAGTAGACATGGGCTGGCTGGGTGAGTAGGTTGTGATTGGCTGGCTAGGTGAGTAGGTTGTGATTGGCTGGCTAGGTGAGTAGGTTGTGATTGGCTGGCTAGGTGAGTAGGTTGTGATTGGCTGGCTAGGTGAGTAGGTTGTGATGGGCTGGCTAGGTGAGTAGGTTGTGATGGGCTGGCTGGGTGAGTAGGTTGTGACTGGCTGGCTAGGTGAGTAGGTTGTGATTGGCTGGCTGGGTGAGTAGGTTGTGATTCGCTGGCTGGGTGAGTAGGTTGTGATTGGCTGGCTAGGTGAGTAGGTTGTGATTGGCTGGCTAGGTGAGTAGGTTGTGATTGGCTGGCTAGGTGAGTAGGTTGTGATGGGCTGGCTGGGTGAGTAGGTTGTGACTGGCTGGCTAGGTGAGTAGGTTGTGATTGGCTGGCTGGGTGAGTAGGTTGTGATGGGCTGGCTAGGTGAGTAGATTGTGATTGGCTGGCTAGGTGAGTAGGTTGTGATGGGCTGGCTAGATGAGTAGGTTGTGATTGGCTGGCTAGATGAGTAGGTTGTGGCTGGCTAGGTGAGTAGGTTGTGATGGGCTGGCTAGGTGAGTAGGTTGTGATGGGCTGGCTAGGTGAGTAGGTTGTGATTGGCTGGCTAGGTGAGTAGGTTGTGATGGGCTGGCTGGGTGAGTAGGTTGTGATTGGCTGGCTGGGTGAGTAGGTTGTGATGGGCTGGCTAGGTGAGTAGGTTGTGATGGGCTGGCTAGGTGAGTAGGTTGTGATGGGCTGGCTAGATGAGTAGGTTGTGATGGGCTGGCTAGGTGAGTAGGTTGTGATGGGCTGGCTAGGTGAGTAGGTTGTGATGGGCTGGCTAGGTGAGTAGGTTGTGATGGGCTGGCTAGGTGAGTAGGTTGTGATGGGCTGGCTGGGTGAGTAGGTTGTGATGGGCTGGCTAGGTGAGTAGGTTGTGATGGGCTGGCTAGGTGAGTAGGTTGTGATGGGCTGGCTGGGTGAGTAGGTTGTGATGGGCTGGCTAGGTGAGTAGGTTGTGATGGGCTGGCTGGGTGAGTAGGTTGTGATTGGCTGGCTAGATGAGTAGGTTGTGATGGGCTGGCTAGGTGAGTAGGTTGTGATGGGCTGGCTGGGTGAGTAGATTGTGATGGGCTGGCTGGGTGAGTAGATTGTGATGGGCTGGCTGGGTGAGTAGGTTGTGATTGGCTGGCTAGATGAGTAGGTTGTGATGGGCTGGCTGGGTGAGTAGGTTGTGATTGGCTGGCTAGGTGAGTAGGTTGTGATGGGCTGGCTAGATGAGTAGGTTGTGATGGGCTGGCTGGGTGAGTAGGTTGTGATTGGCTGGCTAGGTGAGTAGGTTGTGATGGGCTGGCTGGGTGAGTAGGTTGTGATTGGCTGGCTAGATGAGTAGGTTGTGATGGGCTGGCTGGGTGAGTAGGTTGTGATTGGCTGGCTAGGTGAGTGGGTTGTGATGGGCTGGCTAGGTGAGTAGGTTGTGATTGGCTGGCTAGGTGAGTAGGTTGTGATGGGCTGGCTAGGTGAGTAGGTTGTGATGGGCTGGCTGGGTGAGTAGATTGTGATGGGCTGGCTAGGTGAGTAGGTTGTGATGGGCTGGCTGGGTGAGTAGATTGTGATGGGCTGGCTGGGTGAGTAGATTGTGATGGGCTGGCTAGGTGAGTGGGTTGTGATTGGCTGGCTAGGTGAGTAGGTTGTGATGGGCTGGCTGGGTGAGTAGGTTGTGATTGGCTGGCTGGGTGAGTAGGTTGTGATGGGCTGGCTAGGTGAGTAGGTTGTGATTGGCTGGCTGGGTGAGTAGGTTGTGATGGGCTGGCTAGGTGAGTAGGTTGTGATGGGCTGGCTAGGTGAGTAGGTTGTGATGGGCTGGCTAGGTGAGTAGGTTGTGATTGGCTGGCTAGGTGAGTGGGTTGTGATGGGCTGGCTAGGTGAGTAGGTTGTGATGGGCTGGCTGGGTGAGTAGATTGTGATTGGCTGACTAGGTGAGTAGGTTGTGATGGGCTGGCTAGGTGAGTAGGTTGTGATTGGCTGGCTAGGTGAGTGGGTTGTGATGGGCTGGCTAGGTGAGTAGGTTGTGATGGGCTGGCTAGATGAGTAGGTTGTGATTGGCTGGCTAGGTGAGTGGGTTGTGATTGGCTGGCTAGGTGAGTAGATTGTGATTGGCTGGCTAGGTGAGTGGGTTGTGATTGGCTGGCTAGGTGAGTAGGTTGTGATGGGCTGGCTAGGTGAGTAGATTGTGATTGGCTGGCTAGGTGAGTGGGTTGTGATTGGCTGGCTAGGTGAGTAGGTTGTGATGGGCTGGCTAGGTGAGTAGGTTGTGATTGGCTGGCTAGGTGAGTAGGTTGTGACTGGCTGGCTAGGTGAGTAGGTTGTGATGGGCTGGCTAGGTGAGTAGGTTGTGATTGGCTGGCTAGGTGAGTAGGTTGTGATGGGCTGGCTGGGTGAGTAGGTTGTGATGGGCTGGCTGGGTGAGTAGGTTGTGATTGGCTGGCTAGGTGAGTAGGTTGTGATTGGCTGGCTGGGTGAGTAGGTTGTGATTGGCTGGCTGGGTGAGTAGGTTGTGATTGGCTGGCTGGGTGAGTAGGTTGTGATTGGCTGGCTAGGTGAGTAGGTTGTGATTGGCTGGCTAGGTGAGTAGGTTGTGATGGGCTGGCTAGGTGAGTAGGTTGTGATTGGCTGGCTGGGTGAGTAGGTTGTGATTGGCTGGCTGGGTGAGTAGGTTGTGATTGGCTGGCTAGGTGAGTAGGTTGTGATTGGCTGGCTAGATGAGTAGGTTGTGATGGGCTGGCTAGGTGAGTAGGTTGTGATGGGCTGGCTAGATGAGTAGGTTGTGATTGGCTGGCTAGGTGAGTAGGTTGTGATTGGCTGGCTAGGTGAGTAGGTTGTGATGGGCTGGCTAGATGAGTAGGTTGTGATTGGCTGGCTAGGTGAGTAGGTTGTGATTGGCTGGCTAGGTGAGTAGGTTGTGATGGGCTGGCTAGGTGAGTAGGTTGTGATTGGCTGGCTAGGTGAGTAGGTTGTGATGGGCTGGCTGGGTGAGTAGGTTGTGACTGGCTGGCTAGGTGAGTAGATTGTGATGGGCTGGCTAGATGAGTAGGTTGTGATGGGCTGGCTAGGTGAGTAGGTTGTGATGGGCTGGCTAGGTGAGTAGGTTGTGGCTGGCTAGATGAGTAGGTTGTGGCTGGCTAGGTGAGTGGGTTGTGATTGGCTGGCTAGGTGAGTAGGTTGTGGCTGGCTAGATGAGTAGGTTGTGGCTGGCTGGGTGAGTAGGTTGTGACTGGCTGGCTAGGTGAGTAGGTTGTGATTGGCTGGCTGGGTGAGTAGGTTGTGATGGGCTGGCTAGGTGAGTAGGTTGTGATTGGCTGGCTGGGTGAGTAGGTTGTGACTGGCTGGCTAGGTGAGTAGGTTGAGTAGGTTGTGATTGGCTGGCTAGGTGAGTAGGTTGTGATGGGCTGGCTAGGTGAGTAGGTTGTGATGGGCTGGCTAGATGAGTAGGTTGTGATGGGCTGGCTGGGTGAGTAGGTTGTGATTGGCTGGCTAGGTGAGTAGGTTGTGATTGGCTGGCTAGGTGAGTAGGTTGTGATTGGCTGGCTAGGTGAGTAGGTTGTGATGGGCTGGCTAGGTGAGTAGGTTGTGATTGGCTGGCTAGGTGAGTAGGTTGTGATTGGCTGGCTAGGTGAGTAGGTTGTGATTGGCTGGCTAGGTGAGTGGGTTGTGATGGGCTGGCTAGGTGAGTAGGTTGTGATGGGCTGGCTAGGTGAGTAGGTTGTGATGGGCTGGCTAGGTGAGTAGGTTGTGATGGGCTGACTAGGTGAGTAGGTTGTGATGGGCTGGCTAGGTGAGTAGATTGTGATTGGCTGGCTAGGTGAGTGGGTTGTGATGGGCTGGCTAGGTGAGTAGGTTGTGATGGGCTGGCTAGATGAGTAGGTTGTGATTGGCTGGCTAGGTGAGTGGGTTGTGATTGGCTGGCTAGGTGAGTAGATTGTGATTGGCTGGCTAGGTGAGTGGGTTGTGATTGGCTGGCTAGGTGAGTAGGTTGTGATGGGCTGGCTAGGTGAGTAGATTGTGATTGGCTGGCTAGGTGAGTGGGTTGTGATTGGCTGGCTAGGTGAGTAGGTTGTGATGGGCTGGCTAGGTGAGTAGGTTGTGATGGGCTGGCTAGGTGAGTAGGTTGTGATTGGCTGGCTAGGTGAGTAGGTTGTGACTGGCTGGCTAGGTGAGTAGGTTGTGACTGGCTGGCTAGGTGAGTAGGTTGTGATGGGCTGGCTAGGTGAGTAGGTTGTGATTGGCTGGCTAGGTGAGTAGGTTGTGATGGGCTGGCTGGGTGAGTAGGTTGTGATGGGCTGGCTGGGTGAGTAGGTTGTGATTGGCTGGCTAGGTGAGTAGGTTGTGATTGGCTGGCTGGGTGAGTAGGTTGTGATTGGCTGGCTGGGTGAGTAGGTTGTGATTGGCTGGCTGGGTGAGTAGGTTGTGATTGGCTGGCTAGGTGAGTAGGTTGTGATTGGCTGGCTAGGTGAGTAGGTTGTGATGGGCTGGCTAGGTGAGTAGGTTGTGATTGGCTGGCTGGGTGAGTAGGTTGTGATTGGCTGGCTGGGTGAGTAGGTTGTGATTGGCTGGCTAGGTGAGTAGGTTGTGATTGGCTGGCTAGATGAGTAGGTTGTGATGGGCTGGCTAGGTGAGTAGGTTGTGATGGGCTGGCTAGATGAGTAGGTTGTGATTGGCTGGCTAGGTGAGTAGGTTGTGATTGGCTGGCTAGGTGAGTAGGTTGTGATGGGCTGGCTAGGTGAGTAGGTTGTGATTGGCTGGCTAGGTGAGTAGGTTGTGATGGGCTGGCTGGGTGAGTAGGTTGTGACTGGCTGGCTAGGTGAGTAGATTGTGATGGGCTGGCTAGATGAGTAGGTTGTGATGGGCTGGCTAGGTGAGTAGGTTGTGATGGGCTGGCTAGGTGAGTAGGTTGTGGCTGGCTAGATGAGTAGGTTGTGGCTGGCTAGGTGAGTGGGTTGTGATTGGCTGGCTAGGTGAGTAGGTTGTGGCTGGCTAGATGAGTAGGTTGTGGCTGGCTGGGTGAGTAGGTTGTGACTGGCTGGCTAGGTGAGTAGGTTGTGATTGGCTGGCTGGGTGAGTAGGTTGTGATGGGCTGGCTAGGTGAGTAGGTTGTGATTGGCTGGCTGGGTGAGTAGGTTGTGACTGGCTGGCTAGGTGAGTAGGTTGAGTAGGTTGTGATTGGCTGGCTAGGTGAGTAGGTTGTGATGGGCTGGCTAGGTGAGTAGGTTGTGATGGGCTGGCTAGATGAGTAGGTTGTGATGGGCTGGCTGGGTGAGTAGGTTGTGATTGGCTGGCTAGGTGAGTAGGTTGTGATTGGCTGGCTAGGTGAGTAGGTTGTGATTGGCTGGCTAGGTGAGTAGGTTGTGATGGGCTGGCTAGGTGAGTAGGTTGTGATTGGCTGGCTAGGTGAGTAGGTTGTGATTGGCTGGCTAGGTGAGTAGGTTGTGATTGGCTGGCTAGGTGAGTGGGTTGTGATGGGCTGGCTAGGTGAGTAGGTTGTGATGGGCTGGCTAGGTGAGTAGGTTGTGATGGGCTGGCTAGGTGAGTAGGTTGTGATGGGCTGGCTAGGTGAGTAGGTTGTGATGGGCTGGCTAGATGAGTAGGTTGTGATTGGCTGGGTGAGTAGGTTGTGGCTGGCTGGGTGAGTAGGTTGTGACTGGCTGGCTAGGTGAGTAGGTTGTGATGGGCTGGCTAGGTGAGTAGGTTGTGATTGGCTGGCTGGGTGAGTAGGTTGTGATGGGCTGGCTAGGTGAGTAGGTTGTGATTGGCTGGCTAGGTGAGTAGGTTGTGATTGGCTGGCTAGGTGAGTAGGTTGTGATGGGCTGGCTAGGTGAGTAGGTTGTGATTGGCTGGCTAGGTGAGTAGGTTGTGACTGGCTGGCTAGGTGAGTAGGTTGTGATGGGCTGGCTAGGTGAGTAGGTTGTGATTGGCTGGCTAGGTGAGTAGGTTGTGATGGGCTGGCTGGGTGAGTAGATTGTGATTGGCTGGCTAGGTGAGTAGGTTGTGACTGGCTGGCTAGGTGAGTAGGTTGTGATGGGCTGGCTAGGTGAGTAGGTTGTGATTGGCTGGCTAGGTGAGTAGGTTGTGATGGGCTGGCTGGGTGAGTAGATTGTGATTGGCTGGCTAGGTGAGTAGGTTGTGATGGGCTGGCTTAGTTAGAGGTAGACAGAGAAATGTAAAACATTATAAACAGTTTCACTACAGTTGTCTGCTTCTTGAACAGTTTGGTAAATAAATGATGATCTTTTAAACTGGATAATGAGGGCTGGGGGGGAATAGATGTAGTAGATAGTGAGGTAATAGATGTTAGTAGATAGTGAGGGCTGGGGGAATAGATGTAGTAGATAGTGAGGTAATAGATGTTAGTAGATAGTGAGGGCTGGGGGTAAGAGATGTTAGTAGATAGTGAGGTAATAGATGTTAGGAGATAATGAGGGCTAGGGGGAATAGATGTAGTAGATAGTGAGGTAATAGATGTTAGTAGATAGTGAGGTAATAGATGTTAGTAGATAGTGAGGTAATAGATGTTAGTAGATAGTGAGGGCTGGGGGAATAGATGTTAGTAGATAGTGAGGTAATAGATGTTAGTAGATTGTGACGGCTGGGTGGAATAGATGTTAGTCCATTGTACAGAAAGAAGAGTGAGACCATTCCCAGCTAGCACATAACGGTCTGAGAACCATATGTTTCTTAGATCTTGGTGAGAGTGTTGTCTTGTCCTAGTTATTTCGCATAAGACCTTCCCACAGTGTTCTGGGAATGGTGCAGGATATCCAGCTAGCACATAACCAGAACCCTATTTTCCTATGTATGAATGTCATTAAATCAGCATAACATTATTATATTTTTTGTACCTCTTTTTCGTGGTATCCAATTGGTAGTTACAGTCTTGTCCCATCGCTGCAACTCCCGTACGGACTCGGGAGAGGCGAAGGTCGAGAGCCGTGTGTCCTCCGAAACACAACCCAGACAAGCCTCACTGCTTCTTGACACACTGCTCGCTTAACCCGAAAAGCCAGCCGCACCAATGTGTTGGAGGAAACACTGTATACCTGTGGCGACCGTGTCAGCGTGCATTGCGCCCCGCACGCCACAGGAGTTGCTAGTGCGCGATGGGACAAGAACATCCCTGCCCGCCAAACCTCCCCTAACCCGGACGACAATTGTGCGCCGCCAGAGCCTGGACTCAAACCACTGCGCCAGTTGGGAGGCCCAGCATAACATTTTCTACGGGTTTCCTCATGATTCTATTTAAACTTATGTTCTCAGAACGTTTCCATAAAAAACACAATAAAACATTAGTAACGTTCAAAGTACATTATAAGAATGTTATTTAAAAACCTATACATTCCGTTCTCTGCGTCAACAAAACTCTCTCCTCTATCTTGTTAAGTGTGTTCAGGGGTGTTGGCCGCGCCCACTAATTAGCCACACCTGATCTTAATGAGTGCTTGTTTGTTTTGAAATGGGGTCTGTTTGAATACACTCAAATTAACAGCTTTGTAGAGTTAAAAAAACATGGCATGCTAGCTCCATCCTTGTGGCGCAGTGGACTAATTCCACGGATAGACAATAGAAAATCATAGGTTAAAATCTCACTGATGCCGTGCCACAACAAAAACAGTTAACCTAAGCTAGCAGTATTATTAAAAGTCTTATTGAAACATGTTGTCAGAACGTTATTTAATTACCTTCAAATAACCTAAAATGTCCATTCTCATAAGGTTAATAAAACCTCCCAGGAAAACTTTCAGGGAACCATAGTAAAACGTTCTCAGAACCTCCCTGGAACCATAGTAAAACATTCTCAGAACCTCCCTGGAACCACAGTAAAACATTCTCAGAACCTCCCTGGAACCATAGTAAAACATTCTCAGAACCTCCCTGGAACCATAGTGAAACGTTCTCAGAACCTCCCTGGAACCATAGTAAAACGTTCTCAGAACCTCCCTGGAACCATAAAAATGTACATTCCCAGAACAGGCAAAAATGTCACTTCCGTTCTCAGAACGTTTAAAAAAACGTTCCGTTTTACAGGTCATGAAACGTTCCCAGAACCAATGGGAAATCAAAAACGTAGGTACCCACAACTTTTCCAAGGAACCAAATGTGCTAGCTGGGATGTTGTTGGTTCACATTGAATGGTATAGCAGTGGAAGATTCAGAATCAGAATGAGTTCTAGAAGTACTGTACTGGTCATTAATCTGGGAAACCTGGTTTGAGAAATATCTTCCCCTCCCCTTCTTACTAGGCTGGTCCCAGATCCATCTGTGCGGTCTTATCAACTCCCATGGTCAATGTCATGCCACTGTGACAATGACCATAGGCGTCTATCTGTCTATCTGCACTACTGCATGGTAAAGGACCAGAGGGGTGTACGACAACACAGGATCAATGAGTTAACCAGGGACTTTGATAAACAAACAAATAACTGTGGATTTCCTTGATTCAAAGAAAATCTAATACAGTATGTGTTTTTGGTTGTTGAGTCAGTTAGGAAGATAACCTTGAAATGGGTATAGTCTAAGAAATATAAAGTATATTTTAAATTATTCAGGCAAGTTATCTGGCTAACTCCTTGATTCTGCTGTGCGGTATACCCTTCTGAAAAGCCACACTGTCTCCCAAACAGCTTGTACTCGTTAACCAGTAGTGGTTGTGTTATTGTTGGGAACGCTTTTTCGTGTTTTTGCAAACAATATATCAGTGGGCTTGGTGGACTGTTAAAATGTGTAGATTGTGTTAAATTTGATAAGAAAACAACTATTCATGTGTATTACTACAGTTGAAGGATCATCAATGAAAGTTATTGTATACGCAAAAATATAAACAGCTTATTTTTCGGGGGGCAATTTAGTTGTTTCTATGTTTTATGTAACCTGTAAGGTTGTTATGGTTACGTGTCAAGCAGGATGTCTATAAAAAGTCTGACCAAAGAGGTTTGTACTGTAACAATCTCCCAGAGAGAGCCATGAACACGCTAGCCCTGGTCTGAGTCCAAAATGGCCCCCTATTCCCTTTATAGTGCACTACTTTTGACCAGGGTCCATAGGATTCGGGTGCCATTTGGGACGGACCCAGACAAACACACAGCAGCATCAAAGTGGTTTCTTCCTCATGGTCTTCCACACTACAGTATAATGTAACGTCACCATTCACAACAAGTCATCGTCATCATTTTTTATTAAAATGGGAGAAAAACCGTCTCTGTTGTCTGAGCTTCAATATAGACAGTGATTGAATAATGAAAGGAGAACGTCAAATGTCCTGCTGCACATCTGGGCCCGTGCCTGAAACAGGAAGGGGAGGAACTGCAACCTGCAGGCTGCAATGAAACCAGGATCATCTCCTAACTAGGATTAAATTATTTATTGATAGTTGCTTTTCCAAAAGCCAATAATAACAAGAACAGAATAGTAAATGACAACAGCCAATAAGAGGTTTGTGTGAATCGTTTGAGGAGTAGCTATATAGTTGGGGGTTTTGAAGGAAAAAAGTCAAATTTTTAGGCCCTCTTCACAGGCTTGAAACTAATATTATAAATTTTTTCACAGCAGATTGTGTTTGTCCTGGATCTGCACTCCATAAAGGGTTAAATACCAGCCGTACGGCGACGTCATTCTGAACCGATGGGTTGGAGCTAGCCGTACGGTGACGTCATTTTGAACCGATGGGTTGGTACGGTGACGTCATTCAGAACCGAGGGGTTGGAGCTAGCCGTACGGTGACGTCATTCTGACCCGATGGGTTGGAGCTAGCCGTACGGCGACGTCATTCTGAACCGAGGGGTTGGAGCTAGCCGTACGGTGACGTCATTCTGAACCGAGGGGTTGGAGCTAGCCGTACGGTGACTTCATTCTGAACCGAGGGGTTGGAGCTAGCCGTACGGTGACTTCATTCTGAACCGAGGGGTTGGAGCTAGCCGTACGGTGACGTCATTCTGAACCGAGGGGTTGGAGCTAGCCGTACGGTGACGTCATTCTGAACCGAGGGGTTGGTACGGTGACGTCATTCTGAACCGAGGGGTTGGTACGGTGACGTCATTCTGAACCGAGGGGTTGGTACGGTGACGTCATTCTGAACCGAGGGGTTGGTACGGTGACGTCATTCTGAACCGAGGGGTTGGTACGGTGACGTCATTCTGAACCGAGGGGTTGGTACGGTGACGTCATTCTGAACCGAGGGGTTGGTACGGTGACGTCATTCTGAACCGATGAGTTGGAGCTAGCCGTACGGGGACGTCATTCTGAACCGATGGGTTGGAGCTAGCTGTACGGTGACGTCATTTTGAACCGATGGGTTGGTACGGTGACGTCATTCAGAACCGATGGGTTGGAGCTAGCCGTACGGTGACTTCATTCTGAACCGATGGGTTGGAGCTAGCCGTACGGTGACTTCATTCTGAACCGATGGGTTGGAGCTAGCCGTACGGTGACTTCATTCTGAACCGAGGGGTTGGAGCTAGCCGTACGGTGACGTCATTCTGAACCGATGGGTTGGAGCTAGCCGTACGGTGACGTCATTCTGAACCGATGGGTTGGAGCTAGCCGTACGGTGACGTCATTATGAACCGATGGGATGGTACTGTGACGTCATTCTGAACCGATGGGTTGGAGCTAGCCGTACGGGGACGTCATTCTGAACCGATGGGTTGGAGCTAGCCGTACGGTGACGTCATTTTGAACCGATGGGTTGGTACGGTGACGTCATTCAGAACCGATGGGTTGGAGCTAGCCGTACGGTGACTTCATTCTGAACCGATGGGTTGGAGCTAGCCGTACGGTGACGTCATTCTGAACCGAGGGGTTGGAGCTAGCCGTACGGTGACGTCATTCTGAACCGAGGGGTTGGAGCTAGCCGTACGGTGACGTCATTCTGAACCGAGGGGTTGGAGCTAGCCGTACGGTGACTTCATTCTGAACCGAGGGGTTGGAGCTAGCCGTACAGTGACGTAATTCTGAACCGATGGGTTGGAGCTAGCCGTACGGAGACGTCATTCTGAACCGATGGGTTGGAGCTAGCCGTACGGTGACGTCATTCTGAACCGATGGGTTGGAGCTAGCCGTAGGGTGACGTCATCCTGAACCGAGGGGTTGGTACGGTGACGTCATTCTGAACCGATGGGTTGGAGCTAGCCGTACGGGGACGTCATTCTGAACCGATGGGTTGGGAGCTAGCCGTACGGTGACGTCATTCTGAACCGATGGGTTGGAGCTAGCCGTACGGTGACGTCATTTTGAACCGATGGGTTGGTACGGTGACGTCATTCAGAACCGAGGGGTTGGAGCTAGCCGTACGGTGACGTCATTCTGACCCGATGGGTTGGAGCTAGCCGTACGGCGACGTCATTCTGAACCGAGGGGTTGGAGCTAGCCGTACGGTGACGTCATTCTGAACCGAGGGGTTGGAGCTAGCCGTACGGTGACTTCATTCTGAACCGATGGGTTGGAGCTAGCCGTACGGTGACGTCATTCAGAACCGATGGGTTGGAGCTAGCCGTACGGTGACGTCATTCTGACCCGAGGGGTTGGAGCTAGCCGTACGGTGACGTCATTCTGAACCGAGGGGTTGGTACGGTGACGTCATTCTGAACCGAGGGGTTGGTACGGTGACGTCATTCTGAACCGAGGGGTTGGTACGGTGACGTCATTCTGAACCGAGGGGTTGGTACGGTGACGTCATTCTGAACCGAGGGGTTGGTACGGTGACGTCATTCTGAACCGAGGGGTTGGTACGGTGACGTCATTCTGAACCGATGAGTTGGAGCTAGCCGTACGGGGACGTCATTCTGAACCGATGGGTTGGAGCTAGCTGTACGGTGACGTCATTTTGAACCGATGGGTTGGTACGGTGACGTCATTCAGAACCGATGGGTTGGAGCTAGCCGTACGGTGACTTCATTCTGAACCGATGGGTTGGAGCTAGCCGTACGGTGACTTCATTCTGAACCGATGGGTTGGAGCTAGCCGTACGGTGACTTCATTCTGAACCGAGGGGTTGGAGCTAGCCGTACGGTGACGTCATTCTGAACCGATGGGTTGGAGCTAGCCGTACGGTGACGTCATTCTGAACCGATGGGTTGGAGCTAGCCGTACGGTGACGTCATTATGAACCGATGGGATGGTACTGTGACGTCATTCTGAACCGATGGGTTGGAGCTAGCCGTACGGGGACGTCATTCTGAACCGATGGGTTGGAGCTAGCCGTACGGTGACGTCATTTTGAACCGATGGGTTGGTACGGTGACGTCATTCAGAACCGATGGGTTGGAGCTAGCCGTACGGTGACTTCATTCTGAACCGATGGGTTGGAGCTAGCCGTACGGTGACGTCATTCTGAACCGAGGGGTTGGAGCTAGCCGTACGGTGACGTCATTCTGAACCGAGGGGTTGGAGCTAGCCGTACGGTGACGTCATTCTGAACCGAGGGGTTGGAGCTAGCCGTACGGTGACTTCATTCTGAACCGAGGGGTTGGAGCTAGCCGTACAGTGACGTAATTCTGAACCGATGGGTTGGAGCTAGCCGTACGGAGACGTCATTCTGAACCGATGGGTTGGAGCTAGCCGTACGGTGACGTCATTCTGAACCGATGGGTTGGAGCTAGCCGTAGGGTGACGTCATCCTGAACCGAGGGGTTGGTACGGTGACGTCATTCTGAACCGATGGGTTGGAGCTAGCCGTACGGTGACGTCATTCTGAACCGATGGGTTGGGAGCTAGCCGTACGGTGACGTCATTCTGAACCGATGGGTTGGAGCTAGCCGTACGGTGACGTCATTCTGAACCGATGGGTTGGTACGGTGACGTCATTCTGAACCGATGGGTTGGAGCTAGCCGTACGGTGACGTCATTTTGAACCGATGGGTTGGTACGGTGACGTCATTCTGAACCGATGGGTTGGAGCTAGCCGTACGGTGACGTCATTCTGAACCGATGGGTTGGAGCTAGCCGTACGGTGACGTCATTCTGAACCGATGGGTTGGTACGGTGACGTCATTCAGAACCGATGGGTTGGAGCTAGCCGTACGGTGACGTCATTCTGAACCGAGGGGTTGGAGCTAGCCGTACGGTGACGTCATTCTGAACCGATGGGTTGGAGCTAGCCGTACGGTGACGTCATTCTGAACCGAGGGGTTGGAGCTAGCCGACGGTGACGTCATTCTGAACCGAGGGGTTGGAGCTAGCCGTACGGTGACGTCATTCAGAACCGATGGGTTGGAGCTAGCCGTACGGTGACGTCATTCTGAACCGATGGGTTGGAGCTAGCCGTCATTCTGAACCGATGGGTTGGTACGGTGACGTCATTCTGAACCGATGGGTTGGTACGGTGACGTCATTCTGAACCGATGGTTGGTACGGTGACGTCATTCTGAACCGAGGGGTTGGTACGGTGACGTCATTCTGAACCGAGGGGTTGGTACGGTGACGTCATTCTGAACCGAGGGGTTGGTACGGTGACGTCATTCTGAACCGATGGGTTGGTACGGTGACGTCATTCTGAACCGATGGGTTGGAGCTAGCCGTACGGGGACGTCATTCTGAACCGATGGGTTGGAGCTAGCCGTACGGTGACGTCATTTTGAACCGATGGGTTGGTACGGTGACGTCATTCAGAACCGATGGGTTGGAGCTAGCCGTACGGTGACGTCATTCTGAACCGATGGGTTGGAGCTAGCCGTACGGTGACGTCATTCTGAACCGATGGGTTGGAGCTAGCCGTACGGTGATGTCATTCTGACCCGATGGGTTGGAGCTAGCCGTACGGTGACGTCATTCTGACCCGATGGGTTGGAGCTAGCCGTACGGTGACGTCATTCTGAACCGAGGGGTTGGAGCTAGCCGTACGGTGACGTCATTCTGAACCGAGGGGTTGGAGCTAGCCGTACGGTGACGTCATTCAGAACCGAGGGGTTGGAGCTAGCCGTACGGTGACGTCATTCAGAACCGATGGGTTGGAGCTAGCCGTACGGTGACGTCATTCTGAACCGATGGGTTGGAGCTAGCCGTACGGTGACGTCATTCTGAACCGAGGGGTTGGAGCTAGCCGTACGGTGACGTCATTCTGAACCGATGGGTTGGTACGGTGACGTCATTCTGAACCGATGGGTTGGTACGGTGACGTCATTCTGAACCGATGGGTTGGTACGGTGACGTCATTCTGAACCGAGGGGTTGGTACGGTGACGTCATTCTGAACCGAGGGGTTGGTACGGTGACGTCATTCTGAACCGAGGGGTTGGTACGGGGACGTCATTCTGAACCGATGGGTTGGAGCTAGCCGTACGGTGACGTCATTTTGAACCGATGGGTTGGTACGGTGACGTCATTCAGAACCGATGGGTTGGAGCTAGCCGTACGGTGACTTCATTCAGAACCGATGGGTTGGAGCTAGCCGTAAGGTGACGTCATTCTGACCCGATGGGTTGGAGCTAGCCGTACGGTGACGTCATTCTGAACCGAGGGGTTGGAGCTAGCCGTACGGTGACGTCATTCTGAACCGAGGGGTTGGAGCTAGCCGTACGGTGACGTCATTCTGAACCGAGGGGTTGGAGCTAGCCGTACGGTGACGTCATTCTGAACCGATGGGTTGGTACGGTGACGTCATTCTGAACCGATGGGTTGGAGCTAGCCGTACGGTGACTTCATTCTGAACCGATGGGTTGGAGCTAGCCGTACGGTGACGTCATTCTGAACCGATGGGTTGGTACGGTGACGTCATTCAGAACCGATGGGTTGGAGCTAGCCGTACGGGGACGTCATTCTGAACCGAGGGGTTGGAGCTAGCCGTACGGTGACTTCATTCTGAACCGATGGGTTGGAGCTAGCCGTACGGTGACGTCATTCTGAACCGATGGGTTGGAGCTAGCCGTACGGTGACTTCATTCTGAACCGAGGGGTTGGAGCTAGCCGTACGGTGACGTCATTCTGAACCGAGGGGTTGGAGATAGCCGTACGGTGACGTCATTCTGAACCGATGGGTTGGAGATAGCCGTACGGTGACGTCATTCTGAACCGTTGGGTTGGTACGGTGACGTCATTCAGAACCGATGGGTTGGTACGGTGACGTCATTCAGAACCGATGGGTTGGAGCTAGCCGTACGGTGACGTCATTCTGAACCGAGGGGTTGGAGCTAGCCGTACGGTGACGTCATTCTGAACCGAGGGGTTGGAGCTAGCCGTACGGTGACGTCATTCTGAACCGATGGGTTGGAGCTAGCCGTACGGTGACGTCATTCTGAACCGATGGGTTGGAGCTAGCCGTACGGTGACGTCATTCTGAACCGATGGGTTGGAGCTAGCCATAGGGTGACGTCATTCTGAACCGAGGGGTTGGTACGGTGACGTCATTCTGAACCGATGGGTTGGAGCTAGCCGTACGGGGACGTCATTCTGAACCGATGGGTTGGAGCTAGCCGTACGGTGACGTCATTCTGAACCGATGGGTTGGAGCTAGCCGTACGGTGACGTCATTCTGAACCGAGGGGTTGGTACGGTGACGTCATTCAGAACCGATGGGTTGGAGCTAGCCGTACGGTGACGTCATTCTGAACCGATGGGTTGGAGCTAGCCGTACGGCGACGTCATTCTGAACCGATGGGTTGGAGCTAGCCGTACGGTGACGTCATTCTGAACCGATGGGTTGGAGCTAGCCGTACGGTGACCTCATTCTGAACCGATGGGTTGGAGCTAGCCGTACGGTGACGTCATTCTGAACCGATGGGTTGGGAGCTAGCCGTACGGTGACGTCATTCTGAACCGATGGGTTGGGAGCTAGCCGTACGGTGACGTCATTCTGAACCGATGGGTTGGAGCTAGCCGTACGGTGACGTCATTCTGAACCGATGGGTTGGAGCTAGCCGTACGGTGACGTCATTCTGAACCGATGGGTTGGAGCTAGCCGTACGGTGACGTCATTCTGAACCGATGGGTTGGAGCTAGCCGTACGGTGACGTCATTCTGAACCGATGGGTTGGAGCTAGCCGTACGGTGACGTCATTCTGAACCGATGGGTTGGTACGGTGACGTCATTCAGAACCGATGGGTTGGAGCTAGCCGTACGGTGACGTCATTCTGAACCGAGGGGTTGGAGCTAGCCGTACGGTGACGTCATTCTGAACCGATGGGTTGGAGCTAGCCGTACGGTGACGTCATTCTGAACCGATGGGTTGGTACGGTGACGTCATTCAGAACCGATGGGTTGGAGCTAGCCGTACAGTGACGTCATTCTGAACCGAGGGGTTGGAGCTAGCCGTACGGTGACGTCATTCTGAACCGATGGGTTGGAGCTAGCCGTACGGTGACGTCATTCTGAACCGAGGGGTTGGAGCTAGCCGTACGGTGACGTCCTTCTGAACCGATGGGTTGGTACGGTGACGTCATTCTGAACCGAGGGGTTGGTACGGTGACGTCATTCTGAACCGAGGGGTTGGTACGGTGACGTTATTCTGAACCGATGGGTTGGAGCTAGCCGTACGGGGACGTCATTCTGAACCGATGGGTTGGAGCTAGCCGTACGGTGACGTCATTCAGAACCGAGGGGTTGGAGCTAGCCGTACGGTGACGTCATTCTGAACCGATGGGTTGGAGCTAGCCGTACGGTGACGTCATTCTGAACCGATGGGTTGGAGCTAGCCGTACGGTGACGTCATTCTGAACCGATGGGTTGGAGCTAGCCGTACGGTGACGTCATTCTGAACCGATGGGTTGGAGCTAGCCGTACGGTGACGTCATTCTGAACCGATGGGTTGGAGCTAGCCGTACGGTGACGTCATTCTGAACCGAGGGGTTGGAGCTAGCCGTACGGTGACGTCATTCTGAACCGAGGGGTTGGAGCTAGCCGTACGGTGACGTCATTCCGAACCGAGGGGTTGGAGCTAGCCGTACGGTGACGTCATTCTGAACCGATGGGTTGGAGCTAGCCGTACGGTGACTTCATTCTGAACCGAGGGTTTGGAGCTAGCCGTACGGTGACTTCATTCTGAACCGAGGGGTTGGAGCTAGCCGTACGGTGACGTCATTCTGAACCGAGGGGTTGGAGCTAGCCGTACGGTGACGTCATTCTGAACCGATGGGTTGGAGCTAGCCGTTCTTACGTCGCTTAGTAGCGACGGTCACCCCAAGAACAGAGCCAATATCAGTCCATTAAAAACAAGGCATTACAAAATCCACAAAAAAATAACCAGTTATCGGAGTGTTTATCCCAAATGGCACCCTATTCCCTACATAGTGCACTACTTTATACTAACCCTATGGGACTAGTGCACTAGGGGATAGGGTGTCATGTGGGACGTAGCCAGAGTCCATCTGCATACAGAGGAAAATGCACTTCAGTTGTTTGGAAAAGATAAGTCATCTGAACCATTAGTGATATACAGAGCATTCAGTCCTGGACTTTCTCCACATTTTGTTAAGTTACAGCCTTATTCTAAAATGGAATAAATACATTTGTTTCCTCAACCTACAAACAATACCATATAATGACAAAGCAAAAACAGGTTTTTAGAAATGTTTGCAAGTTTATTAAAAATAAAGAAACAGAAATAACTTATTTACATAAGTATTCAGACCCTTTGCTATGAGACTCTAAATTGAGCTCAGGTGCATCCTGTTTCCATTGATCATCCTTGAGATGTTTCTACAACTTGATTTAAGTCCACTTGTGGTAAATTCAATTGATTTGTACATGATTTGGAAAGGCACACATCTGTCTATATAAAGGTCCCACAGCACAGGAGTGGCTTCGGGAACAAGTCTCTGAATGTACTTGAGTGCCCAACAAAGTACTGAGTAAAAGGTCTGAATACTTACGTAAATATGATATTTCAGTTCAAAAAAAAAAAAGTCAAACCTGTTTTTGCATTGTCTCATTATTTGGTATTGTGTAGAATGAGGAAAAAAAACGTAATCCATTTTAGAATAAGGCTGTAAGGTAACAAAATGTGGAGTAAGTCAAGGGGTCTGAATACTTTCCACTGTATATAAACTATGCCAAATGGCACCCTATTCCCTTTATAGTGCACTTATTTGGACCAGGGCCCAGAGTGTCTTCTTAAATACACAGATGCCATGATAATAAGGATATTCCTGATGTATAGTGATGCAGAGAGCCTCGAGTCACGACTGCATCAAATATGATGCTTTATCCAACAATTTCAAGTCTTAAAAATAAAATATGTAATAACCAAAATGTATATTTCTTGTGCAAGGCAATTACACATTTTAGAGGATTGTCTTATTAAAAATAATAATGAAGTTTAAAAAAAACAATGCGTCACATTTTTATTGTTAAAGAAATCTTCAGTTTTAGGGGCTACAAATGCTGACAAATAAATACAATTATAAATTCTGCTCCATAAATGTTTTTATCTGGAAACATAAATTTATAAAAAAGGTGAAGCTGCCAGTCCTTCTCTCCCAACTTAGGGAGAAAAAAAAAGTGACAGAGTAGCAATCATTTTACAAAGCGCAATATAAAAACAGGCATTGTGCTGTTCCTGTGAGGGGAAAAAAAACAGTCTGTATAACTTATTGTCACTTATGGACATTCAAACAATAACAGGTCTTTAAGACCCTGTGATCATCTTCAGTCTTTATAAAAATAACAGATTCCATACAACAACCCAGGGCCGTGTTCAGTGGGGAACACTGTAGCAAAACTTTTTGAAAACGGAAAAACAAAATGGTTCCTTAAGTTCCGGTAGTCCCGCCATGTTTCAGTCCGTTCTTCCATTTGTTGCCTAATGAACACGACCCAGTTCTCAGATGACATTTGCTGTAAGCGACTTCAGTATAAACACATTTCTCTCTCCAGCTGGAGAATCATTTTTCTAGTCTTTCTTCATTGGAGCATTCACATGTTCTCTCATCACTGGTCCTGAATCATCACGAAGGGAGAGAGGCCTGAGTAGCCACATGATGTGAGCAGCATCTGGACATTTGGCTGATATAACGGGAGACAACATACGTTTGGTGAAGAGGCGGCGGCAGCAATAAGGAGGTCAATCATAAAGAGATTAACCTTGACCGACCGGGGCGGAAACTTCAAAGGGGCGGACATCCTTGTTGTAGAAACCTCAAGAGGGCGGAGCTCCCTTACCATAGAAACCACCGATGGGCGGAGCTCCCTTACCATAGAAACCTCAGAAGGGGCAGGACAATGGAACAGACAACTTCATATGAACAATGTAGAAAGAGAAAGAGTCCCAGGTCCAGCTATCCACAGGCTCCATTCCTCTGTCCAGTCAGTTCAGGGTCATATTCATTAGTGCACACTGTAGCAACCCATTTAGGAACAAAAACATTGGACAAATTCAGGTAGGTGCCCCCTACCACCACCATTTTGTTATGTTTGCTTCTTAGTGAATATGACCTAATTCACATGTTCCCTGTGAAGTTCTTGCCTGGCTGCTCCTGGGTGTAGCACTGCTGCCTCGGTTTCCTTTGGTCCACCTCAGACAGCAGGGCCTGACGGTAGGCCTCGTAGGACTTGACGATGCGCTCCAGTTCCTTCATGAAGAGCAGCTTCAACATGCCCTGGTACGTGTCCAGATCCACCAGCTGGAACAGCTCCCACTTCAGGATGTGGTCATACCTGGAGCAGAAGGGAAGACAGATTGTATTTGACAACAAACATGGCTGCATGTCACAATGGTAAAATATAAAACAAAACTGGAGAAACTTCAGTCATTTCTGGAGACAAGACAGTGCTAGTGTAGATCTGGAAACTATTTTAGCAGGCTACCTAAGCATCTTAAAAAAAATCACTTATTTTACCGTTAATTAGCTGTTGCAAATCTCTTTGCTAGAAATGCAACGCCGTCTCCAAAACAGCAAGATGTCTCCAATACCGTTTTTTAAAACGATTTTACTAACTTGAGCAGGGCGCGGGCATACACCTGTAGCCAGTCAGGGATCTCTGCCGTGTGGTATGGGTTGGCTGGTACCAGCACTGGATGGTCCCGCTCTGCTGGGCGAGGCTGGTATACAACAGGCTGGTATACAACAGGAGGGGGCTGGTATACAACGGGAGGGGGCTGGTCATATTGGAGCACGCTGGAAATGGGAAAAGTCCAAATAATAGAATTATAAATATATTTTAAAATGTATTCCCTTCTTGTTTTTAAAAGGACTACAAATGAATTATGTGTCAGTGTACAACCGGAGTGGGCTGGTCATAGTGAGGAACACTGGAATAGGAGGGGATTGTACAGTTACAATGAAGAAAAAAAACACAATTACAAACATTTTACTGAGTTACAGTTCACATAAAAAGGAAATCAGTCAATTAAATAAATTCATTAGGCCCTAATCTATGGATTTTACATGACTGGGAATACAGATATGCATCTGATGGTCACTGATAAAAAATAAACATTAAGGTACATTAGGGGAGTTGATCAGAAAACTAGTCAGTATCTGGTGTGACCACCATTTTGCCTCATGCAGCACGACACATCTCCTTCACATAGAGTTAATCAGACTGTTGGTTGTGTCCTGTGGAATGTTGTCCCACTGTGTGAAGCTGCTGGATATTGGCGGGAACTGTAATGCTCTGTCATACATGGTTATCCAGAGCATCCCAAACATGCTGAGTAGGTGACATGTCTGGTGAGTATGCAGGCCATGGAAGAACTGGGACATTTTCAGCTTCCAGGAATTGTGTACAGATCCTTGGGACATGGGGCTGTGCATTATCATGCTGAACACACGAGGTGATGGCAGCGGATGAATGGCACGACAATGGACCTCAGGATCTCATCACAGAATCTCTGTGAATTCAAATTGCCATCATTAAAATGCAATTAAGTTTGTTGTCTGTAGTTTATTCCTGCCCATACCATAACCTCACTGCCACCATGGGTCACTCTGTTCACAATGTTATCAGCAAACCACTCGCCCACACAATAGCATACACACCGTCTACCATCTGCCCGGTACAGTTGAAATGTGGATTCATCCATAAAGAGGACACTTCTCCAGCGTGCCAATGGCCATGAAATGTGAGCATTTTCTCACTGAAGTCAGTTACAATGCAGAACTACAGTCGGGTCAAGACCATGGTGAGGACGACGAGAGCAGATGAGCTTCCCTGAGACAGTTTCTGACAGTTTGTGCAGAAATTCTTTGATTGTGCAAACCCACAGTTTAATTAGCTGTCCGGGTGTCTGGTCTCAGACCATACCGCAGATGAAAAATCCAGATGTAGAGGTCCTGGACTGGCGTGGTTACACGTGGTCTGCGGTTGTGAGGCCAGTTGGACGTACTGCAAAATTCTCTAAAAATTCTCTAAAGCGGCTTAACAGTTCTGGTGGACATTCCTGCAGTCAGCATGCCAAATGCGCTCTCCCTCAACTTGAGACATCTTTGGCATTGTGTTACATGTCAAAGATGTACATGTTACATGTAACAAACAGCACATTTGAGAGTGGCCCTTTTGTCCCCAGCACAAGGTGCACCTGTGTAATGATCATACTGTTTAATCAGCTTCTTGATATGCCACACCTGTCAGGTAGATGGATTATCTTGGCAAATGAGAAATGCTCACGAGTAGGGACGTAAACAAATTTGTGCAATACATTTGAGAGAAATAAGCTTTTTGTGTGTATGGAACATTTCTGGGATCATTTATTTAATCTCATGAAAAATGGGACCTACACTTTACATGTTGCGTTTATATTTTTGTTCAGCTTAGTATTGGCAGAGGCTAGGAGTCAAGTTACAATATCAGAATAAAATTATTTGACTGAACAAATTCTCACTTTTTAAAAAGACTGAATACCAAATGTGTGCCAGTGTGAGTTTCCCTTAGGTACAGATCTAGGATAGGTGTCCCCTGCTCCAATCCTAACCATTAGTGACAAAAATGACAAACTGACCCGAGATCAGTGTCAAAGGGAAACTTCATCTTACACCGTGTGTGTCTGTCTCTCTAAAACCCTACCTAGGGACACAGGGGTGGAGTATCACTGTCTCTACAGTCTACCTAGGGGCACAGGGGTGGAGTATCTCTGTCTCTACAGTCTACCTAGGAGCACAGGGGTGGAGTATCTGTCTCTACAGCCTACCTAGTAGCACAGGGGTGGAGTATCTCTGTCTCTACAGTCTACCTAGGGGCACAGGGGTAGAGCATGTCTGTCTCTACAGCCTACCTAGGGGCACAGGGGTAGAGCATGTCTGTCTCTACAGTCTACCTAGGAGCACAGGTGTGGAGTATCTCTGTCTCTACAGCCTACCTAGGAGCACAGGGGTGGAGTATCTCTGTCTCTACAGTCTACCTAGGGGCACAGGGGTAGAGCATGTCTGTCTCTACAGCCTACCTAGGAGCACAGGGGTGTCTATA
Organism: Salvelinus namaycush; assembly: GCF_016432855.1. Lineage (NCBI taxonomy): Eukaryota > Metazoa > Chordata > Actinopteri > Salmoniformes > Salmonidae > Salvelinus > Salvelinus namaycush. Next base: position 3,838,938 of record NC_052321.1, read on the forward strand.
CTGAGCCCCCTTGTTGAGGTGGTCTACGTAGTAGGGTCCAAACTCAGCCGACTCCACCTTCTCCCAGCCAGGGGGCAGACCCTCCCTCTCCAGGGGGTGGGACCAGTGGGTGGTGTTGGTGTTGTGGTCGATGTAGTACTTCCTGCCTCTAATGGTCCAGTCTACCGTCCAACCACAGGGCAGGGAGAGGTCTTCACAGCTCAGACTGGACAGGTTCCCCAGAGACTTGGCCTGCATTCGTCCGATACCTGAGGGGAGGAGTTCGATACCTTAAACCTTCAGAGGATGGCTGGCTGGTCAAACAAATGGGTCGTGTCCCAAATGGCACCCTATTCCCTATGTAGTGCACTACTTTTGACAAGAGCCCTATGGGGAATAGGGTGGCACTTGGGACACCCTTAAAAACCCTAAACCTTCAAGTATCCTGTAGTAAAACCTGCTGCCAGGCCCTGGTACCGTCCTGTAGTAAAACCTGCTGCCAGGCCCTGGTACCGTCCTGTAGTAAAACCTGCTGCCAGGCCCTGGTACCGTCCTGTAGTAAAACCTGCTGCCAGGCCCTGGTACCGTCCTGTAGTAAAACCTGCCAGGCCCTGGTACGGCTATAGCCAACTATCATTGCCTGACCCATACCTGACCCTGTGCTGCTGTCAGCCTCTCATCTAGGGTGTCTGCATGTCTGTTCTAGTCTATTCTTTACTATTATATACACTATGCCTCTATGAGGAAAGAGTAGGGGACAGCATCCATTTATAGGAGGAGGAATCGTGTCCTCTGGGGACAGCATCCATTTATAGAGGAGGAATCGTGTCCTCTGGGGACAGCATCCATTTATAGAGGAGGAATCGTGTCCTCTGGGGACAGCATCCATTTATAGAGGAGGAATCGTGTCCTCTGGGGACAGCATCCATTTATAGAGGAGGAATCGTGTCCTCTGGGGACAGCATCCATTTATACAGGAGGAATCGTGTCCTCTGGGGACAGCATCCATTTATACAGGAGGAATCGTGTCCTCTGGGGACAGCATCCATTTATACAGGAGGAATCGTGTCCTCTGGGGACAGCATCCATTTATACAGGAGGAATCGTGTCCTCTGGGGACAGCATCCATTTATACAGGAGGAATCGTGTCCTCTGGGGACAGCATCCATTTATACAGGAGGAATCGTGTCCTCTGGGGACAGCATCCATTTATACAGGAGGAATCGTGTCCTCTGGGGACAGCATCCATTTATACAGGAGGAATCGTGTCCTCTGGGGACAGCATCCATTTATACAGGAGGAATCGTGTCCTCTGGGGACAGCATCCATTTATAGAGGAAACACATCCACTCCTATATAAAGAGACATTGACACACCAACTGTACAAACACTAAACACAGCGTTGTTGCTGATCCTAGATATACTACTCCCTCTCTCACACACACACAGTGATGTGTGACCCACTTCTCTTGATGAATGGTAGGAAATGGGAGAGTACATTTATTCAATGGACAGGAAGGCTGAGGCAGAAATCTGAGCTCAAATTCAAACAGAGCTTATGTCTGTCCTTTCTCCTGAAGTGTGCACGCCTCTCCACACAAAAACCCATTGGATTGTTGGAAGCATAGGCCAGAGCCCACGTTGGCCCACCACAGTACTTATACACTACATTACCAAAATTATGTGGACACCTGGCTTGCAGTCGGCGTTCCAATTCATCCCAAAGGTGTTCGATGGAGGTTGAGGTCAGGGCTCTGTACAGGCCAGTCAAGTTTATACACACCGGTCTCGACAAACCATTTCTGTACGGACCTCGCTTTGGGCATGGTCATGTTGAAACAGGAAAGGGCCTTCCACAAACTGTTGCCACAAAGTTGGAAGCACAGAATCGTCTAGAATGTCATTGTATGCTGTAGCGTTAAGATTTCCCTTCACTGGAACTAAGGGGACTAGCCCAAACCATGAAAAACAGCCCCAGACCATTATTCATCCACCAAACTTTACAGTTAGCACTACGCATTAGGGCAAGTAGCGTTCTCCTGGCATCCGCCAAACCCAGATGCATCCGTCTGACTGCCAGATGGTGAAGCATGATTCATCACTCCAGAGAACGTGTTTCCACTCCTTCAGAGTCCAATGGCGGCGAGCTTTACACCACTCCAACCGACGCTCGGCATTGTGATCATAGGCTTGTGTGCGGCTGCTCGGCCATGGAAACCCATTTCATGAAGCTCCCAACGAACAGTTCTTGTGCTGACATTGCTTCCAGAAGCAGTTCGGAACTCGATAGTGAGTGTTACAACTGAGCACAGATGATTTTCACGCGCTTTAGCACGCAGCGGTCTCGTTCTGTGAGCATGTGTGACCTACCACTTTGAGGCTGAGTCATTACTCCTAGATGTTTCCACTTCACAATAACAGCACTTACAGTTGACTAAGGCAGCTCTAGCAGGGCCAGGGCAGCTCTAGCAGGAATGTGTCCATGTTCTCTACACTGACAACACCACCAACGTCCCTCCTGATGCACCAGTGGGAATTTACATCAAGACTCACATTCTAGAGTCTATTGAAGTAACGTGTGTATAAATGTCATGTGAGGCTCTTTTGCACACCAGTATCTCTACTTGCACATGATCATCTGATGATTTATCACTCCAGTGTTAATCTGCTAAATTGTAATTATTCGATTTATTGCCTACCTCATGCCTTTTGCACACATTGTATATAGATTCTCTTTTTTTTCTACCATGTTATTGACTTGTTTATTGTTTACGCCATGTGTAACTCTGTGTTGTTGTCTGTTCACACTGCTATGCTTTATCTTGGCCAGGTCGCAGTTGCAAATGAGAACTTGTTCTCAACTAGCCTACCTGGTTAAATAAAGGTGAAATAATAAAATAAAAAATGTGTTTAACACAGAGAAGACAAGTAATAGGCAACAGATGACTTGAGGCAGTCCCACTCCCATCTGCAAATAACTAGTTTGTAGTGAGACTGTTTTTGAAGATACAAATCGTGAAGTGTATTGAACCGACACCACCCCTTTCACTTAAGGCTCTATCCAAACTAAAAACAAGGATTTGCTCGTTGAGCAGCCGGAAACACAGTAGCAACAAACACTTCTTTTAACAACGGTTCAAAAGATGTGTTTAACTGGTTACACTATAGCTCCGTAGCCAACGCATTCATTCTCACACGGAGGAGCGGCAGTCCAGGAATGACGCCGTGGATATGTAGCCTAGTCACCACATCCAATAAGCAAGGGTACCTCCCTACTGGCACCATTTTACCTATAAAGCCCCAACTCTACCTACATGTACATATTACCTCGACTAACCTGTACCCCTACCTACATGTACATATTACCTCGACTAACCGGTGCCCCCGCACATCGACTCTGTACCAGTACCCCCTGGTATATAGCCTCCACATCGACTCTGTACCAGTACCCCCTGGTATATAGCCTCGCTGTTATTATTCTACTGCTGCTCTTTAATAACTTGTTACTTGTATTTCTTATTCGTACTGCATTGTTGGTTAAGGGCTCATAAGCATTTCACATTTGGTGCATGTGACTAATAAAATTTGTTAGGCCACTACTTTTGACCAAGGCTCATAGTGCACAAGTGTAGAGCCCTACCAGCACCACCTTCATAGCATTATAACTCACATTCTAAAGACAATTCCAAGCCTTTGTCATCATTTTGTTCTTGTTAACTAAACTACCATGCTATCTAATTAACAAGCCCTTATAAGACATTTCGTCAATATTAAATTGGTTCAACTGATTTGACTATTATGACTACGGATATTGACTTGAGTAAGACATTTTTATGTTTTACCTGCTGCCGGTCTGTTGGGGGCCGGGGGAGTGTGTTGTGGTGGTGGTAGGCTTTGATGTTCATAGTATCCATTGTCCTCATGTAAGTGGTCAGGGGCTCTGGGGTGCTGATGTGGCTGAGGCAGTCTCTGCTGCTGCTGGCTGTCGTAGTAAGGCTCCGGAGTCAGGGGGTAGTAGAGCCCAGCATCCGCATTCTCAGCCATGGCGCTCACGTCTGTGAGGAAGGACTGTGAGGAGCCTCCGTACTCCTGGGTTATATCCCCCAGGCTTCCAGGTAGGTACGGAGGGGCTGACATCCGGTGGCGTCCCCGCAGAGCCGCCTCGTGGGGTGGCCTCCGCACAGGGGAACGTAGGAAGCTCTTGTTGCCGGCCAACACAGGCTCAGGTCCCATGGGATGGGATGAAGGTCCTGGGCCAGGCTCTGGCAGAGGGACCTCGGTGCGTCTGGGGATAGTGGGTCCATGTCGGATGAATGAGGGCATGAGCTCTGAAACAGAACCAACATGTGTATGTCAAGACAAAGGATGCTACTAACTATCATCCAAAAGATGGCTGACTGGGTATTCTACAATATATTGTAATTACTTCGCCACCATGGCCCATTTATTGCCCCGTGTGGCTCAGTTGGTAGAGCATGGCGCTTGCAACGCCAGGGTTGTGGGTTCGATTCCCACGGGGGGCCAGTACAAAAAAAAAAAAAGTATGAATGTATGTAATTGTAAGTCGCTCTGGATAAGAGCGTCTGCTAAATGACTTAAATGTAAATGTAAATGTATTGCCTTACCTCCCTTTCTTACCTCATTTGCACACATTGTATATAGATTTTCTTCAACTGTATCATTGAATGTCTGTTTTGTTTATTCCATGTGTAACTGTTGTTGAACGTGTCGAACTGCTCTGCTTTATCTTGGCCAGGTCGCAGTTGTAAATGACAACTTGTTCTCAACTGGCCTACCTGGTTAAATAAATAAAAATAACTGACCAATACACCAAATCTGATTAAAAAAAATATTGCAACCTTCCAGGAATATGTCCATGTTCTCTACACTGAATCAGACTACATCTATTCTACAGGTCATAATAACTTAGCTAGGTAGTTAGCATGTAGCACAACAAACCATATTTTGACATTTAGATGGCTAGCTAACTACCTGTGGTCCATGCGTATGCTATGGACATTTAGCGCATACAGAAACAAAAAGGTTAGTCAACACTCCAGCAACATCTTTACATTGGTGGGTAACGAAAGTAAATTTAAGCCTGTCACATAACAAAATCAGGGGGGAATCCACAATGGATGGATGGATGTAGAGATACAGGACTTTGAGAAGGCTCAATAGACGCATGTAACGCTATGGACCAGAGCTAGCTACATATCTCAACTTTGGCTAACGCTAGCAAGCTAGATGCTAGTCAGCCATGCAGAAGCCACAATAACTATTAGATAGTAGAATACCATTTAACCAAATGTGTTATGCTTGGGTATCATCATATGACCTAAAACGTGTGAATTGTTAAAAAAAACGTGTTTTTACGAAGAGACATTGCTAGCACTAGCCGGCTACCACCCGGTTACTCATTTCATATGTATAACGTTACTGTATTTTAGTCTATGCCATTCCGACATTGCTCGTCCTAATGTTTATATATTTCTTAATTCCATTATTTTACTTTTAGATGTGTGTATTGTTGTTGTGAATTGTTAGATACTTCTGCACTGCTGGAGACAGGAACACAGTCATTTCGCTGGTGGGTATAATTTGTGGAACTTTCCAACAGGAATCAGTTCCAAAAACTTCGTAAATAACACGGTTGCCAACAAACAACGCATACAAAATGGTATAGCGGCAGAATACGATACCGGGTAGGGAGTGGGCTAATTAATTACGTTTCTCACTCGCCATGTTTATTCCGAAAAAATGTCTGTCCTCTCTGGTAGCCTATGGACAAACATTAAGAATAAACTACGTGATGAGTTGATGCCTATTCGGCAGTTATTTAGCTAATGTTAGGTGAATTGATCATGCTATTTGTTATGCGTTGTTTGTTGGCAACCTTGTCCTTTACGAAGTTTTTGGAAGATTCCTGTTGAAATGTTCCACAAATTATACCCACCCGCATTACGCTACACCCGCAATGACATCTGCTAAATATGTGTATGTGACCAATACAATTTGGCTAGATAACAAACTATCTAGCGAATTTAGCCAACTTACTTTTCAGGAGTGGTGATGTCTCCTTCTTCACATATTTCCCACGTACCTCGGCTGGTTTCGACGCTTCGTTTTTACTTTTCTTTCTTGAAAGCATAACTCAAACAAAGGAGACATCAATGCAATGTGAGAAACTCGTACAAAGTTCCCCAAAACTACCAGAGTCCCTTCCAATCTGCAGCGTGTACATTTGAGCTAGTTAGCGCTGGCTACGGACTTGATTAGTTAGCTTCACACTTGTTATTTTTCTGGTAATTTAGACAAAAGCCAAAACAGAACGATTGCTTGTATCAACTAACGTTAGCCAGTTACGCTGAAGTAAACTGTTTTCGCCCAGTTAAAAAAATCCGATTTTTTTCTCCAAGGCACTTGAAGTCAGCTGTTTTTCTATTCAGTGCGTTTATCCAGCACCCAGCCCATGTCATCACATCACCAAAACTGCTCAACGCCTCTACAAGTCATTCTAGCCAGCCCGCGGAGGGTTGTGGGATAGGAATGGTGAAGGGTAGATTATCACATTTTGAACAAAGATTTGTATTGCGGCACAGTCGAATATATATATAAATATATATACACTACTTACTAATAACTTCGTCCCCTTGTTCTGTGATATGAAGCATTTCCAAATTAACCAGTGGTCCAAAGCAGCCCAACAACCCCCTTCTCAAAAGTCAGTTTTAAAAAGATTTCCCTGCTGAAAATAAACCTAAAAATATCCAACCATATGAGACTGGGCTGTCATTTAAAGCTGGGACAAACAGTCACAAGGTCAAGACCCATTGGATTAGCATGGGAAGGTTGATGTGCTGTTTTCTTCTGCTTCCTATCATTGCTGAGGGATGTGGCAACTGATACCCTATTCCTTTTATACTGCACAACTTTTGACCAGGACTTATAGGGTGCCATTTTGGACACACATTGAGATGCATTGAACATACACTGAGATGCATTGAACATAAGAAAGTCACAAGGAATCCATACAGCTTTGATTCTTAGTGTGTAACCTGAGTGAGAATTGTGCTCTTGGTAACTAAAGGTTATAATATAAACACAGGGTGATTCTGAAATGGCACCCTATTCCCTATATAGTGCACTATTGGCACCCTATTCCCTATATAGTGCTCTACTGGCACCCTATTCCCTATATAGTGCTCTACTGGCACCCTATTCCCTATTTTGTGACGACCCTCCCACTCTGTCTGCCGTATTCTTTCTCTTTGCCCTTGTTTTCCTTATTAGGATGTCGGTGGGCGGAGCTGTGAGGGTCGTCAGCGACATGGGACACACCTGGGCCCGGGTGTGTCCCAGGATAAATACACCACTTCCCCATTCATTGAGGAGACTCTCTCCTTGCAGACACACTGATAGAGTTTGTTTGTTTGTTTGTTTGTTTGTTTGTTTGTTTGTTTGGCTTGGCTTGGCACCTTTCAACACCCCTCATTATCACATTTATGCACGCGACCACTCACTTACACTACTGATTACTGACTATACACACCATTGTTAATTGTATTTAGTTTACTTCAGTTAATAAATATATTTTGTTATTCCTTATCTCCACGTTGTCTCCACTATATAGTGCACTACTGGCACCCTATTCCTTATATAGTGCTCTACTGGCACCCTATTCCCTATATAGTGCACTACTGGCACCCTATTCCCTATATAGTGCTTGATGAGAACGGCTCATAGAAGCAAGGGTCTATCGCCTGTTTCCGTAGTGTGAGGCAGCATGACGTACAAGTACACCCCCTGGACATGACGCTAGTCCATCGCAGGGCCTTGCCCACAATCTACTGTCCCTCTGTACAAGAATAATACAACATCAACCAAACACTGAATATGAAAAGGAGATCCACTCAAACCAAATAGCTTCCCTTTATTCACAAAATGCCTTTATTTCCTGTAAAAAACAATCTCAGTCATTCCCTCTTTAGTAGTAGTGTTTATAACATCACTTTGTGGTCCAATAGCAGCTGTTGTTGGAGCCACATTCCTCTTCACAAAAATGTCAGGACTTCAATAGGAACTTGGGATGTTTTCAATGTGGACAACGGCAGTAGGGAATACAATAGTCTCTGGGACAACGGCAGTAGGGAATACAATAGTCTCTGGGACAACGGCAGTAGGGAACACAATAGTCTCTGGGACAACGGCAGTAGGGAATACAATAGTCTCTGGGACAACGGCAGTAGGGAATACAATAGTCTCTGGGACAACGGCAGTAGGGAATACAATAGTCTCTGGGACAACGGCAGTAGGGAATACAATAGTCTCTGGGACAACGGCAGTAGGGAATACAATAGTCTCTGGGACAACGGCAGTAGGGAATACAATAGTCTCTGGGACAACGGCAGTAGGGAACACAATAGTCTCTGGGACAACGGCAGTAGGGAATACAATAGTCTCTGGGACAACGGCAGTAGGGAATACAATAGTCTCTGGGACAACGGCAGTAGGGAATACAATAGTCTCTGGGACAACGGCAGTAGGGAATACAATAGTCTCTGGGACAATGGCAGTAGGGAACACAATAGTCTCTGGGACAATGGCAGTAGGGAATACAATAGTCTCTGGGACAATGGCAGTAGGGAATACAATAGTCTGTGGGAGCCCCATGCCATAACACTTTGTGAAATTTAGATTCTCCCTGACCGTCTAGTTTTTATGTTGTTGGTTGTTAGTTCTCAAAGATGATCTTATTAAAATATATTAGGTCCATTATCTTGTTTACATACTTTATAATTGGTTTCGGTCATTTAAGTTTAAACTGAAAACATTTGACCATCTTCTACAGGACTTGCTCCTTAACTAACTTTTAATTCTTAATGTCTTAAATAACTTATCAATATGCTTTTTAAAAGATAGCTTTTCGTCAATCCAGACGCCCAGATATTTATAGGCGGAGAGCACCATCCAAAGTACGTATGCATTAAATCCTCAGATACATTTTTATGCAATTTGGAAAATAACATATGCTTGGTTTTACCCACTTTATGTACCAATTTCAGATCAACAAAGGCGTTCTGTAGGGCAATAAAGGCGGATTGAAGCTCTGACACAGCCTGGTCAGCTGTGGGGGGCAATAGCACACACCACAGTGTCATCTGCATACAGGTGAAACATTTATTTGATAGATGAACAATACTGTTCATGTAAATAGTGAAAAGAACTGGACCAAATCAAAATCAAATCAAATCAAATTTATTTATATAGCCCTTCGTACATCAGCTGATATCTCAAAGTGCTGTACAGAAACCCAGCCTAAAACCCCAAACAGCAAGCAATGCAGGTGTAGAAGCACGGTGGCTAGGAAAAACTCCCTAGAAAGGCCAAAACCTAGGAAGAAACCTAGAGAGGAACCAGGCTATGAGGGGTGGCCAGTCCTCTTCTGGCTGTGCCGGGTGGAGATTATAACAGAACATGGCCAAGATGTTCAAATGTTCATAAATGACCAGCATGGTCAAATAATAATAATCACAGTAGTTGTCGAGGGTGCAGCAAGTCAGCACCTCAGGAGTAAATGTCAGTTGGCTTTTCATAGCCGATCATTAAGAGTATCTCTACCGCTCCTGCGGTCTCTAGAGAGTTGAAAACAGCAGGTCTGGGACAGGTAGCACGTCCGGTGAACAGGTCAGGGTTCCATAGCCGCAGGCAGAACAGTTGCTGAGTCAGGTTTGTGGGCCTCCTTGCTCGCACACGCTTTTTCAGTTCTGCCCACACATTTTCTATAGGATTGAGGTCAGAGCTTTGTGATGGCCACTCAAATACCTTGACTTTGTTGTCCTTAAGCTATTTTGCCACAACTTTGGAAGTATGCTTGGGGTCATTGTCCATTTGGAAGACCCATTTGCGACAAAGCTTTAACTTCCTGACTGATGTCTTGAGATGTTGCTTCAATATATCCACCAAATTTCCCCATTCCTCATGATGCCATCTATTTTGTGAAGTACACCAGTCCCTCCTGCAGCAAAGCACCCCCACAGCATGAGGCCGCCACCCCTGTGCTTCACGGTTGGGATGGTGTTCTTCGGCTTACAAGCGTCCCCTTTTTTCCTTCAAACATAACGATGGTCATTATGGCCAAACAGTTCTATTTTTGTTTCATCAGACCAGAGGACATTTCTCCAAAAAGTACAATCTTTGTCCCCATGTGCAGTTGCAAACCGTAGTCTGGCTTTTTTATGGCGGTTTTGGAGCAGTAGCTTCTTCCTTGCTGAGCAGCCTTTCAAGTTATGTCGATATAGGACTCGTTTTACTGTGGATATAGATACTTTTGTACCTGTTTCCTCCAGCATCTTCACTAGGTCCTTTGCTGTTGTTCTGGGATTGATTTGCACTTTTCGCACCAAAGTACGTTCATCTCTAGGAGACAGAACGCGTCTCCTTTCTGAGCGGTATGACGGCTGCGTGGTCCCATGGTGTTTATACTAGCGTACTATTGTTTGTACAGATGAACGTGGTACCTTCAGGCTTTTGGAAATTGCTCCCAAGGATGAACCAGACTTGTGAAGGTCTACCATTTTTTCCCCCGAGGTCTTGGTTTGATTTCTTTTGCTTTTCCTATGATGTCAAGCAAAGAGGCACTGAGTTTGATGATAGGCCTTGAAATACATCCACAGGTACACCTCCAATTGACTCAAATGATGTCAATTTCCTTATCAGAAGCTTCTAAAGCCATGACATAATTTTCTGGAAATTTCCAAGCTGTTTAAAGGCACAGACAACTTAGTGTATGTAAACTTCTGACCCACTGGAATTGAATTGTGATACAGTGAATTATAAGTGAAATAATTTGTCTGTAAACAATTGTTGAACAAATTACTTGTGTCATGCACAAAGTAGATGTCCTAACCGACTTGCCAAAACTATAGTTTCTTAACAAGAAATTTGTGGAGTGGTTGAACAACAAGTTGCAAAGGAAAAGCCATATCTCACACTGGCCAATAACAATAAAAGATTAAGATGGGCAAAAGAACACAGACACTGGACAGAGGAACTCTGCCTAGAAGGCCAGCATCCCAGAGTCACCTCTTCACTGTTGAGACTGGTGTTTTACCGGTACTATTTAGTGAAGCTGCCAGTTGAGGAATTGTGAGGCATCTGTTTCTCAAACTAGACACTCTAATGTACTTGTCCTCTTGCTCAGTTGTGTACCGGGGCCTCCCACTCCTCTTTCTATTCTGGTTAGAGACAGTTTGCGCTGTTCTTTGAAAGGAGTAGTACACAAGGTTGTACGAGATCTTCATTTTCTTGGCAATTTTTCACGTAGAATAGCCTTTATTTCTCAGAACAAGAATAGACTGATGAGTTTCAGAAGAAAGGCCTTTGTTTCTGGCCATTTTGAGCCTGTAATCAAACCCACAAATGCTGATGCTCCAGATACTCAACGAGTCTAAAGGCCAGTTTTATTGCTTTTTTAATCAGAACAACAGTTTTTAGCTGTGCTAACATCATTGCAAAAGGGTTTCCTAATGATCCTTTTAAAATGATAAACTTGGATTAGCTAACACAATGTGCAATTGGAACACAGGAGTGATGGTTGCTGATAATGGGCCTCTGTACACCTATGTAGATATTCCATAAAAAATATGCCGTTTCCAGCAACAATAGTCATTTACAACATTAACAATGTCTACACTGTATTTCTGATCAATTTGATGTTAATGGACAAAAATGTGCTTTACTTTCTAAAACAAGGACATTTCTAAGTGACTCAACTTTTGAACGGTAGTGTGTATATATACAAGTATGTGGAAACCCCTTCAAATTAGTGGATAGGCTACAGGTGTATAATTGCTGACAGGTGTATAAATCAAGCACACAGCCAAGCAATCATCATAGACAAACATTGGCAGTAGAATGGCTTTACTGAAGAGTTTAGTGAGATTCAACATGGCACCGTCATAGCCGGCACCGTCAAGTCAGTTCGTCACATTTCTGCACTGCTAGAGCTGCCCCGGTCAACTGTAAGTGTTGTCATTGTGAAGTGGAAATGTCTAGGAGCAACAACGGCTCAGCCGCGAAGTGGTAGGCCACACAAGCTCTCAGAACAGGACCACCGAGTGCTGAAGAGCATAAAAATCGTCTGTCCTCGGTTGCAACACTCACTACTGAGTTCCAAACTGCCTCTGGAAGCAATGTCAGCACAATAACTGTTTATCGGGAGCTTCATGAAATGGGTTTCCATGGCCGAGCAAGCCTAAGATCACCATAAGCAATGCCAAGCGTCAGCTGGAGTGGTGTAAAGCTCGCCGCCATTGGACTTTGGAGCAGTGGAAACACGTTCTCTGGAGTGATGAATCGCACTTCACCATCTGGCAGTCCGACGGACGCATCTGGATTTGGCAGATGCCAGGAGAATGCTACCTGCAACAATGCATAGTGTCAACTGTAAAGTTTGGTGGATGAGGTCTGGGGCTGGCCTGGTCTGGGGCTGTTTTTCATGGTTCGGGCTAGGCCCCTTAATTCCAGTTAAGGGAAATCGTAACGCTACAGCATACAATGACATTCTAGATGATTCTGTGCTTCTTACTTTGTTGCAACAGTTTGGGAAAGGCCATTTCTTGTTTCAGCATGACAATGCCCCCGTGTACAAAGCGAGGTCCATACAGAAATGGTTTTTCGAGATTGGTGTGGAAAAACTTGACTGGCCTGGGCAGAGCCCTGACCTCAACCTGCATCGAACACCTTTGGGATGAATTGGAACGCCGACTGCGAGCCAAGTCTAATCGACCCAACATCAGTGCCCGACCTCACTAATACTCTCGTGGCTGAATGGAAGCAAGTCCCCGCAGCAATATTCCAACATCTAGTGGAAAGCCTTCCCAGAAGAGTGGAGGCTGTTATAGCAGCAAAGGGGGGACCAACTCCATATTAATACCCATGATTGTACCAGAAATAATTGTAAAGTTAAAAATATATGTTAAGGATTCCACAATCAGAGGAGCAGAAATGTTCAGAAAGAAAGGATCGATCAAATCAGACCCAGTGGAGTTTCTTTTACATCAATCTTAAGCAGAGCGTATAGTATAGCACATCCGTAGAAAGTTGTTGAAATGAAAACAAAGATTCACTAGAAGTTGAAAAGTTGATTTAACTTCCATCAAGCCAACTCGAGGCTGTGAGAGGGGCAGGTAGTCGACTGGCTGTGACCAGGGTCAGTTAAACCACCATTTCTTTCAAATAAAAAACCTGGCGAGATAAAACGCTGATTAAAAGCGTCACTTTTTTCATTTTTTCTCAGTGATGATGCCAGAGTTTGGCACAGCTTGCTTTGGCAGGGAAGGCAGAGGAATGTCCACGCTTCAGTGCATTAGATTCTAGATTCAGATTTCTAGATGTATCTTTCTAGGTTAATCTTTCTAGATTCAGATTTCTAGATTTATCTTTCTAGATTTAGATTTAGATTTCTAGATTTATCTTTCTAGTTTCAGATTTCTAGATGTATCTTTCTAGATTCAGATTTCTAGATTCAGATTTCTAGATTTATCTTTCTAGATTTAGATTTATCGTTCTAGATTTATCTTTCTAGATTTAGATTTATCTTTCTAGATTCAGATTTCTAGATTCAGATTTCTTGATTGAGGAAGTGCATCTATTTCTCAATAGCCTGAAAAACTGCCACTCAGTTACAGAGTGGCAGTTTTTCTTGGGGGGATAAGGCTGAAAAAAATGTATTTTGGCTTATGGCCACATCTATAACCAAAATCTGACATTTTTGGGGGGATAGTGATATTTAGAGAACATGATGTCACAAGCATTGATTTCACATATGTTGTAATGATGATGTTGGAATCAGCAATGTCAATATCCTTATCTGGGAAAGAGCCCTTTAGCCAAGTATCTGTTATTGCAGCAGTTTAAATACCCTTTATTCCATTCACATAAGTAGTATGTGTTGTCCTTCATATACAATTAAGTACATAACTTTGGACACAATATTTCCCATTCAGTCTGTTACATAAACTGGTAACACGAACAACCATATGTAACAAAACATACACAGTTTATTTAATTTACAAAGTGGTTTGTATACATGATTATACCATTTATTGTGCATTTAAATACACATATTAAACCCTCTTTATCCAGTTCGAATAACTGAAATGCGACAGTATTGATTCCCATAGTGTTGAACAGGGAGCTTAAAATATTGACTGATCTCTCAGACAACCAATTGTACCAGGGTTGGGATCAATTCCATTTCAATTCCAATTAATTCAGGAAGTACACTGACAATCCAATTCTCTTCAATGCTTTTCAATTAGGAAAATGTGGAATTTGGAATTTGGTTTACTACTTCCTGAATTTATTGGAATTTAAATGGAATTGACCCCAACCCGTGAAGTGCACTTCAGTATCCGGAAGGTTCTCTGGTACAGCGGTTTAGGGTCATGGTAAAAAAAAAAACGTTGATCTTCAGTGACAACTTTTGTGATCAACTTTGTGTTCCGGTACTTTGGTGGTTGGGTATGACAGTAGGGTAGAGGTCACCATAGACAGTAGTCTTGGTGGTTGGGTATGACAGTAGGGTAGAGGTCACCATAGACAGTAGTCTTGATGGTTGGGTATGACAGTAGGGTAGAGGTCACCATAGACAGTAGTCTTGGTGGTATGACCGTAGGGTAGAGGTCACCATAGACAGTAGTCTTGGTGGTTGGGTATGACAGTAGGGTAGAGGTCACCATAGACAGTAGTCTTGGTGGTTGGGTATGACAGTAGGGTAGAGGTCACCATAGACAGTAGTCTTGATGGTTGGGTATGACAGTAGGGTAGAGGTCACCATAGACAGTAGTCTTGGTGGTATGACAGTAGGGTAGAGGTCACCATAGACAGTAGTCTTGGTGGTATGACAGTAGGGTAGAGGTCACCATAGACAGTAGTCTTGGTGGTATGACAGTATGGTAGAGGTCACCATAGACAGTAGTCTTGGTGGTTGGGTATGACAGTAGGTTAGAGGGCACCATAGACAGTAGTCTTGGTGGTATGACAGTAGGGTAGAGGTCACCATAGACAGTAGTCTTGGTGGTATGACAGTAGGGTAGAGGTCACCATAGACAGTAGTCTTGGTGGTTGGGTATGACAGTAGGGTAGAGGTCACCATAGACAGTAGTCTTGGTGGTATGACAGTAGGGTAGAGGTCACCATAGACAGTAGTCTTGGTGGTTGGGTATGACAGTAGGGTAGAGGTCACCATAGACAGTAGTCTTGGTGGTTGGGTATGACAGTAGGGTAGAGGTCACCATAGACAGTAGTCTTGGTGGTTGGGTATGACAGTAGGGTAGAGGTCACCATAGACAGTAGTCTTGGTGGTTGGGTATGACCGTAGGGTAGAGGTCACCATAGACAGTAGTCTTGGTGGTTGGGTATGACAGTAGGGTAGAGGTCACCATAGACAGTAGTCTTGGTGGTTGGGTATGACAGTAGGGTAGAGGTCACCATAGACAGTAGTCTTGGTGGTATGACCGTAGGGTAGAGGTCACCATAGACAGTAGTCTTGGTGGTTGGGTATGACAGTAGGGTAGAGGTCACCATAGACAGTAGTCTCGGTGGTTGGGTATGACAGTAGGGTAGAGGTCACCATAGACAGTAGTCTTGGTGGTTGGGTATGACAGTAGGGTAGAGGTCACCATAGACAGTAGTCTTGATGGTTGGGTATGACAGTAGGGTAGAGGTCACCATAGACAGTAGTCTTGGTGGTTGGGTATGACAGTAGGGTAGAGGTCACCATAGACAGTAGTCTTGGTGGTTGGGTATGACAGTAGGGTAGAGCTCACCATAGACAGTAGTCTTGATGGTTGGGTATGACAGTAGGGTAGAGGTCACCATAGACAGTAGTCTTGGTGGTTGGGTATGACAGTAGGGTAGAGATCACCATAGACAGTAGTCTTGGTGGTTGGGTATGACAGTAGGGTAGAGGTCACCATAGACAGTAGTCTTGGTGGTTGGGTATGACAGTAGGGTAGAGATCACCATAGACAGTAGTCTTGGTGGTTGGGTATGACAGTAGGGTAGAGGTCACCATAGACAGTAGTCTTGATGGTTGGGTATGACAGTAGGGTAGAGGTCACCATAGACAGTAGTCTTGGTGGTATGACCGTAGGGTAGAGGTCACCATAGACAGTAGTCTTGATGGTTGGGTATGACAGTAGGGTAGAGGTCACCATAGACAGTAGTCTTGGTGGTTGGGTATGACAGTAGGGTAGAGGTCACCATAGACAGTAGTCTTGGTGGTTGGGTATGACAGTAGGGTAGAGCTCACCATAGACAGTAGTCTTGATGGTTGGGTATGACAGTAGGGTAGAGGTCACCATAGACAGTAGTCTTGGTGGTTGGGTATGACAGTAGGGTAGAGTTCACCATAGACAGTAGTCTTGGTGGTATGACCGTAGGGTAGAGGTCACCATAGACAGTAGTCTTGGTGGTTGGGTATGACAGTAGGGTAGAGGTCACCGTAGACAGTAGTCTTGGTGGTTGGGTATGACAGTAGGGTAGAGGTCACCGTAGACAGTAGTCTTGATGGTTGGGTATGACAGTAGGGTAGAGGTCACCATAGACAGTAGTCTTGGTGGTATGACCGTAGGGTAGAGGTCACCATAGACAGTAGTCTTGGTGGTTGGGTATGACCGTAGGGTAGAGGTCACCATAGACAGTAGTCTTGGTGGTTGGGTATGACAGTAGGGTAGAGGTCACCATAGACAGTAGTCTTGATGGTTGGGTATGACAGTAGGGTAGAGGTCACCATAGACAGTAGTCTTGGTGGTTGGGTATGACAGTAGGGTAGAGGTCACCATAGACAGTAGTCTTGATGGTTGGGTATGACAGTAGGGTAGAGGTCACCATAGACAGTAGTCTTGGTGGTTGGGTATGACAGTAGGGTAGAGATCACCATAGACAGTAGTCTTGGTGGTTGGGTATGACAGTAGGGTAGAGGTCACCATAGACAGTAGTCTTGGTGGTTGGGTATGACAGTAGGGTAGAGATCACCATAGACAGTAGTCTTGGTGGTTGGGTATGACAGTAGGGTAGAGGTCACCATAGACAGTAGTCTTGATGGTTGGGTATGACAGTAGGGTAGAGGTCACCATAGACAGTAGTCTTGGTGGTATGACCGTAGGGTAGAGGTCACCATAGACAGTAGTCTTGATGGTTGGGTATGACAGTAGGGTAGAGGTCACCATAGACAGTAGTCTTGGTGGTTGGGTATGACAGTAGGGTAGAGGTCACCATAGACAGTAGTCTTGGTGGTTGGGTATGACAGTAAGGTAGAGGTCACCATAGACAGTAGTCTTGATGGTTGGGTATGACAGAAGGGTAGAGGTCACCATAGACAGTAGTCTTGGTGGTTGGGTATGACAGTAGGGTAGAGTTCACCATAGACAGTAGTCTTGGTGGTATGACCGTAGGGTAGAGGTCACCATAGACAGTAGTCTTGGTGGTTGGGTATGACAGTAGGGTAGAGGTCACCGTAGACAGTAGTCTTGGTGGTTGGGTATGACAGTAGGGTAGAGGTCACCATAGACAGTAGTCTTGATGGTTGGGTATGACAGTAGGGTAGAGGTCACCATAGACAGTAGTCTTGGTGGTATGACCGTAGGGTAGAGGTCACCATAGACAGTAGTCTTGATGGTTGGGTATGACAGTAGGGTAGAGGTCACCATAGACAGTAGTCTTGGTGGTATGACCGTAGGGTAGAGGTCACCATAGACAGTAGTCTTGGTGGTTGGGTATGACCGTAGGGTAGAGGTCACCATAGACAGTAGTCTTGGTGGTTGGGTATGACAGTAGGGTAGAGGTCACCATAGACAGTAGTCTTGATGGTTGGGTATGACAGTAGGGTAGAGGTCACCATAGACAGTAGTCTTGGTGGTTGGGTATGACAGTAGGGTAGAGGTCACCATAGACAGTAGTCTTGATGGTTGGGTATGACAGTAGGGTAGAGGTCACCATAGACAGTAGTCTTGGTGGTTGGGTATGACAGTAGGGTAGAGGTCACCATAGACAGTAGTCTTGGTGGTTGGGTATGACAGTAGGGTAGAGGTCACCATAGACAGTAGTCTTGATGGTTGGGTATGACAGTAGGGTAGAGGTCACCATAGACAGTAGTCTTGGTGGTTGGGTATGACAGTAGGGTAGAGGTCACCATAGACAGTAGTCTTGGTGGTTGGGTATGACAGTAGGGTAGAGGTCACCATAGACAGTAGTCTTGATGGTTGGGTATGACAGTAGGGTAGAGGTCACCATAGACAGTAGTCTTGGTGGTATGACCGTAGGGTAGAGGTCACCATAGACAGTAGTCTTGGTGGTTGGGTATGACAGTAGGGTAGAGGTCACCGTAGACAGTAGTCTTGGTGGTATGACAGTAGGGTAGAGTTCACCATAGACAGTAGTCTTGGTGGTATGACAGTAGGGTAGAGGTCACCATAGACAGTAGTCTTGGTGGTTGGGTATGACAGTAGGGTAGAGGTCACCATAGACAGTAGTCTTGATGGTTGGGTATGACAGTAGGGTAGAGGTCACCATAGACAGTAGTCTTGGTGGTTGGGTATGACAGTAGGGTAGAGGTCACCATAGACAGTAGTCTTGGTGGTTGGGTATGACAGTAGGGTAGAGGTCACCATAGACAGTAGTCTTGATGGTTGGGTATGATAGTAGGGTAGAGGTCACCATAGACAGTAGTCTTGATGGTTGGGTATGACAGTAGGGTAGAGGTCACCATAGACAGTAGTCTTGATGGTTGGGTATGATAGTAGGGTAGAGATCACCATAGACAGTAGTCTTGATGGTTGGGTATGACAGTAGGGTAGAGGTCACCATAGACAGTAGTCTTGGTGGTTGGGTATGACAGTAGGGTAGAGGTCACCATAGACAGTAGTCTTGATGGTTGGGTATGACAGTAGGGTAGAGGTCACCATAGACAGGCGGTTAAGAGGACGGAGGGTTAAGGGGCTCAGGTGGAATGTTAATGTAACACTCGAGTTCCATGTTCAGTCCAGCTACTGGGGTCAGGGGTCAAAGTGTAGTATTAGATCCATGTTCTGTCCAGCTACTGGGGTCAGGGGTCAAAGTGTAGTATTAGTTCCATGTTCAGTCCAGCTACTGGGGTCAGGGGCCAAAGTGTAGTATTAGATCCATGTTCTGTCCAGCTACTGGGGTCAGGGGTCAAAGTGTAGTATTAGATCCATGTTCAGTCCAGCTACTGTGGTCAGGGGTCAAAGTGTAGTATTAGATCCATGTTCCGTCCAGCTACTGGGGTCAGAGGTCAAAGTGTAGTATTAGATCCATGTTCAGTCCAGGTACTGGGGTCAGGGGTCAAAGTGTAGTATTAGATCCATGTTCAGTCCAGCTACTGGGGTCAGGGGTCAAAGTGTAGTATTAGATCCATGTTCTGTCCAGCTACTGGGGTCAGGGGTCAAAGTGTAGTATTAGTTCCATGTTCAGTCCAGCTACTGGGGTCAGGGGCCAAAGTGTAGTATTAGATCCATGTTCTGTCCAGCTACTGGGGTCAGGGGTCAAAGTGTAGTATTAGATCCATGTTCAGTCCAGCTACTGTGGTCAGGGGTCAAAGTGTAGTATTAGATCCATGTTCCGTCCAGCTACTGGGGTCAGAGGTCAAAGTGTAGTATTAGATCCATGTTCAGTCCAGGTACTGGGGTCAGGGGTCAAAGTGTAGTATTAGATCCATGTTCAGTCCAGCTACTGGGGTCAGGGGTCAAAGTGTAGTATTAGTTCCATGTTTAGTCCAGCTACTGGGGTCAGGGGTCAAAGTGTAGTATTAGATCCATATTCCATCCAGCTACTGGGGTCAGGGGTCAAAGTGTAGTATTAGATCCATGTTCTGTCCAGCTACTGGGGTCAGGGGTCAAAGTGTAGTAATTAGATCCATGTTCTGTCCAGCTACTGGGGTCAGGGGTCAAAGTGTAGTATTAGATCCATGTTCAGTCCAGCTACTGGGGTCAGGGGTCAAAGTGTAGTATTAGATCCATGTTCTGTCCAGCTACTGGGGTCAGGGGTCAAAGTGTAGTATTAGATCCATGTTCAGTCTAGCTACTGGGGTCAGGGGTCAAAGTGTATTAGATCCATGTTCAGTCCAGCTACTGGGGTCAGGGGTCAAAGTGTAGTATTAGATCCATGTTCAGTCCAGCTACTGGGGTCAGGGGTCAAAGTGTAGTATTAGATCCATGTTCCGTCCAGCTACTGGGGTCAGGGGTCAAAGTGTAGTATTAGATCCATGTTCAGTCCAGCTACTGGGGTCAGGGGTCAAAGCGTAGTATTAGGAACAGGTAAAATGGTAGGGCATTGTGGGTAGGGGTGAGGGACTCAGGTCTCTGACTATCTTGTTGAGGCTGGAGATCTTCTGTTCCAGGAGGTAGTTCTTCTTCTCTGCTACTTTCTGTCTCCGCTCGGTCATCTCCAAGGCCTTCAGCAGCTGGGCGTTCTCCACGTACAGGTCCTTGATCAACGAATCAGCTTTACCGTTCTTGTGGAGCTAGAGACAGAACAGAGAGGGAACGTGAACAATCTCACCTTGGTACTGTATATATATATATATATATATATATATATATATACAGTATATATAGTATATACCTTTCAATACAATTCTTTCCTTTGTCATTGTCCAAGAGACGTGTGCTTTCTGTTAGAAACCTTCACCAGTTAAACTAATACTTACAGCAAACTGATTAACATAGAAATAAGACTGTTGAGAAACTGGAAACCTATTTTGATATTACAGCTGAATGTCAACATCATAAGAAAAAATACAGCGATAACAAGTGTACCTGATCTTTGAGTTGGCAGACCTTCTCTTTGAGCAGCAGCTTGACATTATGCAGAGACAGCTCTATCTCCTTCATACGTTCCTCCATCTTCATCATCATCATCATCGCCCTCTCATTCTGGTGATGGAGAAGAGGTAATACAGATGAGGACAGGGTATTATGCTCCGATGTTAGAGAATGTAGAAAATGATCTGTGGCCTTAAATCACTTGTGTCATTTACAGCAACTTGCTTGATATCCTTTAGTTCTGCCCCATGTTTAGGGTGTAACCATCTTTATGTATCATCTGGCATGTTAAAAAGGAATGAAAAATAAATAAATACACGGTTTAATTAATTAGGAAATCATTTTAAAAACACTATATGTCTGGCTGTATAAACGGCAACATACTCACAGCTGCTTAATATACTGTAAATACTCATAGCTGCGTAATATACTGTAAATACTCATAGCTGCGTAATATACTGTAAATACTCATAGCTGCGTAATATACTGTAAATACTCATAGCTGCTTAATATACTGTAAATACTCATAGCTGCGTAATATACTGTAAATACTCATAGCTGCTTAATATACTGTAAATACTCATAGCTGCGTAATATACTGTAAATACTCATAGCTGCTTAATATACTGTAAATACTCATAGCTGCGTAATATACTGTAAATACTCATAGCTGCGTAATATACTGTAAATACTCATAGCTGCGTAATATACTGTAAATACTCATAGCTGCTTAATATACTGTAAATACTCATAGCTGCGTAATATACTGTAAATACTCATAGCTGCGTAATATACTGTAAATACTCATAGCTGCGTAATATACTGTAAATACTCATAGCTGCGTAATATACTGTAAATACTCATAGCTGCGTAATATACTGTAAATACTCATAGCTGCGTAATATACTGTAAATACTCATAGCTGCTTAATATACTGTAAATACTCATAGCTGCGTAATATACTGTAAATACTCATAGCTGCTTAATATACTATAAATACTCATAGCTGCGTAATATACTGTAAATACTCATAGCTGCGTAATATACTGTAAATACTCACAGCTGCTTAATATACTGTAAATACTCATAGCTGCGTAATATACTGTAAATACTCATAGCTGCGTAATATACTGTAAATACTCATAGCTGCGTAATATACTGTAAATACTCATAGCTGCGTAATATACTGTAAATACTCATAGCTGCGTAATATACTGTAAATACTCATAGCTGCGTAATATACTGTAAATACTCATAGCTGCGTAATATACTGTAAATACTCATAGCTGCTTAATATACTGTAAATACTCATAGCTGCGTAATATACTGTAAATACTCATAGCTGCGTAATATACTGTAAATACTCATAGCTGCGTAATATACTGTAAATACTCATAGCTGCGTAATATACTGTAAATACTCATAGCTGCGTAATATACTGTAAATACTCATAGCTGCGTAATATACTGTAAATACTCATAGCTGCGTAATATACTGCAACATACTCACAGCTGCGTAAAATGCTGTAAATACTCAAAATGATTGTGTTCTATGTGGTAATCTATTCTTACAATAGCAAAGATGTGTCAAGATACCATCTGAGAGAGGATACCATCAGAGCCTGTGGTATATAACACCAAGGAAGATGGCCATTGAACACAAAACCCCATGAAACTAGATGCTTTATTTTGTCTTGATTCTCTCCGGTTGAAATACATTGTACTGCATTTATGACAAAGTGACATCACAGCTAAATAAATAGATTAAAAAAAAAAAAAAACGAATATATAAATATAAAATGATTTGATCCAGAAATTTAAATTGCAATCTACAAAACAATCATAAACATAAAAAGTCAAACACACACAGTGCAATAGAGAATAAAATGTTGACTTCTAAAGACCCTGAGACTTCTTATCAGAGCTTCTACAGTAAACAGGAAATGCTACATTAACATAATAAAACTGAAGGAAGAACAGGAATCAAAACAATTGCATAATTACAATGAAAATGTTTCCCATTTGTTTACTATCAAATTATTGTTGAGTTCAATACTGTTGGTAACTAACTGGTACCGTTTAAAAATAAACAGTTGTGAGAGGTGAGTATGTCAACCAACTACAGGTTATTGAAATCTTTTGTGACAAAGATGGGGCGGCAGGTAGCCTAGTGGAACCGGAAGGTTGCAAGATCGAGTCGCCGAGCTGACAAGGTAAAAATCTGTCCTTCTGCCCCTGAACAAAGCAGTTAACCCACTGTTCCTAGGCCGTCGTTGAAAATAAGAATTTGTTCTTAACTGACTTGCCTAGTTAAATAAAGGTAAAATAAATAAAAAATAAATAAATAAAAAGATAAAACCAAAAAAACTATCAGTTGACATTGATGCTTGTGGGTTAAGTGCAAAAAAATATCAATATGCAGATCATCTTGAAAAATATGTCCAATAATACATTCTGTTGAAACTAGGAATCTACTGCAAATCGGAGTATATTTCATGGATCTTTAACGATAGTAGGTCGTTATAGTTCACCTACTGTTACAGAGCTCAAGTTATTTCAGAAAGCCCTTTGATTTGAGGAAAATAACAAAGGGACTACCCTGTTTTACGCTGGTACACTCCCACCTAGTGGCAGCATACCATCGTTATACATTCATGCCCTTATGATTAAACTAGTTCTAACATTCCATTCCAATCACTGTTCATCTCCTATAAGGATAGAAGGTACCTTAACACTCAGAGTGCTTCAAGCATAAGTGGGGCAGGGGGGAAGAGTTCAAGGGGCAGGGAATGGAGACTTGGAGGATTGGGTGGGACTGGGGTTAGTTGATGTGAGAAGGACAGACAGAGAGAAAGGTTTGGAGGACTGGGGGGGGGGGGGGGGGGGGGACAGGTGAAGAGGACTGCAGAATAATTCAGGGAAGGGAGTGGAGTCTTGGAGGATAGAGGCAGGATTCGGGGTTAGGTGAGTCAGGCAAGGGGAAAAAGGTTTGGAGGACTGGGGGAACGTGATGTTAGAAGTTGCCAAGTTGCTTGCTGTCTTGTCAGAGTCCACCAATCCTCCGGTAGCTGTCTGCATGAGCGGCCCTCTGTTCTGGCATTGCAGCACCCTGGAGAGAGAAGGCAAGTACACTTCACCAGGGCTCACCCCTCCATCCAGTCCTCTAATACATGAAGCTTCTAAAGGCAGGGCTATGCAATTAGCACAGCTTTGAATAGTCACCTCTGTCTGGGACAACTGAAGGACTCAGGGCTAAATAGTTAGTTGACTAGACTATAGCAAAACTAACTACAATTGGTAGATGGCATACAATTATGCCATTTACAGTGTAGCAAAAGGACGAACCACCTCAAAATGTTAGAGAGGCCATGACAGAGACAAGGCCTACTGCTATTCAGAGAGAGGAGGATGGTTCTGCTTCATTAAACAGGAGACACTTGAACAGTCCAGTGTCACCACCTACCTTCACTCCACCCAGACTACCTTCACTCCACCCAGACTATAATCACCACCTACCTTCACTCCACCCAGACTATAATCACCACCTACCTTCACTCCACCCAGACTATAATCACCACCTACCTTCACTACACCCAGACTATAATCACCACCTACCTTCACTCCACCCAGACTACCTTCACTCCACCCAGACTATAATCACCACCTACCTTCACTCCACCCAGACTATAATCCCCACCTACCTTCACTCCACCCAGACTATAATCACCACTTACCTTCACTCCACCCAGACTATAATCACTCCACCCAGACTACCTTCACTCCACCCAGACTATAATCACCACCTACCTTCACTCCACCCAGACTATAATACCACCTACCTTCACTCCACCCAGACTATAATCACTCCACCCAGACTACCTTCACCCCACCCAGACTATAATCACCACCTACC
Source organism: Salvelinus namaycush (assembly GCF_016432855.1). Lineage (NCBI taxonomy): Eukaryota > Metazoa > Chordata > Actinopteri > Salmoniformes > Salmonidae > Salvelinus > Salvelinus namaycush. The sequence goes on from NC_052321.1 coordinate 3,863,675, forward strand.
TTCACTCCACCCAGACTATAATCACTCCACCCAGACTACCTTCACCCCACCCAGACTACCTTCACTCCACCCAGACTATAATCACCACCTACCTTCACTCCACCCAGACTATAATCCCCACCTACCTTCACTCCACCCAGACTATAATCACCACTTACCTTCACTCCACCCAGACTATAATCACTCCACCCAGACTACCTTCACCCCACCCAGACTACCTTCACTCCACCCAGACTATAATCACCACCTACCTTCACTCCACCCAGACTATAATACCACCTACCTTCACTCCACCCAGACTATAATCACCCCACCCAGACTATAATCACCACCTACCTTCACTCCACCCAGACTATAATCACTCCACCCAGACTACCTTCACCCCACCCAGACTACCTTCACTCCACCCAGACTATAATCACCACCTACCTTCACTCCACCCAGACTATAATCACTCCACCCAGACTACCTTCACCCCACCCAGACTACCTTCACTCCACCCAGACTATAATCACCACCTACCTTCACTCCACCCAGACTATAATACCACCTACCTTCACTCCACCCAGACTATAATCACTCCACCCAGACTACCTTCACCCCACCCAGACTATAATCACTCCACCCAGACAAGAATCACCACCTACCTTCACTCCACCCAGACTATAATCACCACCTACCTTCACTCAAACCCAGACTATAATCACCACCTACCTTCACTCCACCCAGACTATAATCACCACCTACCTTCACTCCACCCAGACTATAATCACCACCTACCTACCATCACTCCACCCAGACTATAATCACCACCTACCTTCAATCCACCCAGACTATAATCACCACCTACCTTCACTCCACCCAGACTATAATCACCACCTACCTTCACTCCACCCAGACTATAATCACCACCTACCTTCACTACACCCAGACTATAATCACCACCTACCTTCACTCCACCCAGACTATAATCACCACCTACCTTCACTACACCCAGACTATAATCACTCCACCCAGACTACCTTCACTCCACCCAGACTATAATCACCACCTACCTTCAATCCACCCAGACTATAATCACCACCTACTTTCACTCCACCCAGACTATAATCACCACCTACCTTCACTCAAACCCAGACTATAATCACCACCTACCTTCACTACACCCAGACTATAATCACCACCTACCTTCACTCCACCCAGACTATAATCACCACCTACCTTCACTCCACCCAGACTATAATCACCACCTACCTTCACTACACCCAGACTATAATCACCACCTACCTTCACTCCACCCACCAGACTATAATCACCACCTACCTTCACTCCACCCACCAGACTATAATCACCACCTACCTTCACTCCACCCACCAGACTATAATCACCACCTACCTTCACTCCACCCAGACTATAATCACCACCTACTTTCACTCCACCCAGACTATAATCACTCCACCCAGACTACCTTCACTCCACCCAGACTATAATCACCACCTACCTTCACTCCACCCAGACTATAATCACCACCTACCTTCACTCCACCCAGACTATAATCACTCCACCCAGACTACCTTCACTCCACCCAGACTATAATCACCACCTACCTTCACTACACCCAGACTATAATCACCACCTACCTTCAATCCACCCAGACTATAATCACCACCTACCTTCACTACACCCAGACTATAATCACCACCTACCTTCACTACACCCAGACTATAATCACCACCTACCTTCACTCAAACCCAGACTATAATCACCCCACCCAGACTACAATATCTCCACCCAGACAATAATCACCCCCAACCCAGACTATAATCACTCAACCCAGACTATAATCACTCAACCCAGACTATAATCACCCAACCCAGACTATAATCACTCAATCCAGACTATAATCACCCAACCCAGACTATAATCACTCAACCCAGACTATAATCACTCCACCCAGACTATAATCACCCAACCCAGACTATAATCACTCCACCCAGACTACCTTCACTCTACCCAGACTATAATCACTCCACCCAGGCTATAATCACCCCCAACCCAGACTATAATCACTCCACCCAGACTATAATCACCCAACCCAGACTATAATCACCCAACCCAGACTATAATCACCCCACCCAGACTATAATCACCCCCAACCCAGACTATAATCACTCCACCCAGACTATAATCACCCAACCCAGATTATAATCACTCCACCCAGACCATAATCACCACCTACCTTCACTCCACCCAGACTATAATCACTCCACCCAGGCTATAATCACTCCACCCAGACTACCTTCACTCCACTCAGGCTATAATCACTCCACCCAGGCTATAATCACTCAACCCAGACTATAATCACTCCACCCAGACAATAATCACCCCACACAGTCTACGATCACCACACACCATCCCAGACTATGATCACCCCACACCATCCCAGACTATGATCACCCCACACCATCCCAGACTATGATCACCCCACACTATGATCACCCCACACCATCCCAGACTATGATCACCCCACACCATCCCACACTATGATCACCTCACACCCTCCGACACTATGATCACCCCACACCATCCCAGACTATGATCACCCCACACCATCCCAGACTATGATCACCCCACACCATCCCAGACTATGATCACCCCACACTATGATCACCCCACACCACCCCACACTATGATCACCTCACACCATCCCAGACTATGATCACCCCACACCATCCCAGACTATGATCACCCCACACCATCCCAGACTATGATCACACCACACTATGATCACCCCACACCACCCCACACTATGATCACCCCACACCATCCCAGACTATGATCACCCCACACCATCCCAGACTATGATCACCCCACACTATGATCACCCCACACCACCCCACACTATGATCACCCCACACCATCCCAGACTATGATCACCCCACACCATCCCAGACTATGATCACCCCACACTATCCCAGACTATGATCACCCCACACCATCCCAGACTATGATCACCCCACACCATCCCAGACTATGATCACCCCACACCATCCCAGACTATGATCACCCCACACCATCCCAGACTATGATCACCCCACACCATCCCAGACTATGATCACCCCACACTATGATCACCCCACACTATGATCACCCCACACCATCCCAGACTATGATCACCCCATCCCAGACTATGACCACCCCACACTATGATCACCCCACACCATCCCAGACTATGATCACCCCACACTATGATCACCCCACACCATCCCAGACTATGATCACCCCACACCATCCCAGACTATGATCACCCCACACTATGATCACCCCACACCATCCCAGACTATGATCACCCCACACTATGATCACCCCACACCATCCCAGACTATGATCACCCCACACCATCCCAGACTATGATCACCCCACACTATGATCACCCCACACCATCCCAGACTATGAACACCTCACACCATCCCAGACTATGATCACCCCACACCATCCCAGACTATGATCACCCCACACTATGATCACCCCACACCATCCCAGACTATGATCACCCCACACTATGATCACCCCACACCATCCCAGACTATGAACACCCCACACTATGATCACCGCACACCATCCCAGACTATGATCACCCCACACCATCCCAGACTATGATCACCCCACACTATGATCACCCCACACCATCCCAGACTATGACCACCCCACACCATCCCACACTATGATCACCCCACACCATCCCAGACTATGATCACCCCACACCATCCCAGACTATGATCACCCCACACCATCCCAGACTATGATCACCCCACACTATGATCACCCCACACTATGATCTCCCCACACCATCCCACACTATGATCACCCCACACCATCCCAGACTATGATCACCCCACACCATCCCAGACTATGATCACCCTACACCACCCCACACTATGATCACCCCACACTATGATCACCCCACACTATGATCACCCCACACCATGATCTCCCCACACCATCCCAGGCTATGATCACCCCACACCATCCCAGACTATGATCACCCCACACCATCCCAGACTATGATCACCCCACACCATCCCAGACTATGATCACCCCACACTATGATCACCATATCAGAGCTCTACATCAAAGAACACCGCACCCAAAAACCACTAAAACACCAAACCCAGAAGGTGAACGCACACGCACACACACACTAAAACACCAAACCCAGAAGGTGAACGCACACACACACTAAAACACCAAACCCAGAAGGTGAACGCACACACACACTAAAACACCAAACCCAGAAGGTGAACGCACACACACACTAAAACACCAAACCCAGAAGGTGAACGCACACGTGTGAGAACATGAAGCTGGAAAGGACAAACCAGGACAAAATGTTCCAGCTACAGAAACCTAACCAAACCCAGAGCGCAAATAAAATATTGAATGGCATGGTAGATTATAAAATATATTTATATTCCTCAACTGTTATAGAGGTAGATTATAAAATATATTTATATTCCCCAACTGTTATAGTGGTAGATTATAAAATATATTTATATTCCTCAACTGTTATAGTGGTAGATTATAAAATATATTTATATTCCTCACCTGTTATAGTGGTAGATTATGAAATATATTTATATTCCTCAACTGTTATAGTGGTAGATTATAAAATATATTTATATTCCTCAACTGTTATAGAGGTAGAATAGAAAATATATTTATATTCCTCAACTGTTATAGTGGTAGATTATAAAATGTATTTATATTCCCCAACTGTTAGAGGTAGATTATAAAATATATTTATATTCCTCAACTGTTATAGAGGTAGAATAGAAAATATATTTATATTCCTCAACTGTTATAGTGGTAGATTAAAAAATATATTTATATTCCTCAACTGTTATAGTGGTAGATTATAAAATATATTTATATTCCCCAACTGTTATAGTGGTAGATTAAAAAATATATTTATATTCCTCAACTGTTATAGTGGTAGATTATAAAATATATTTATATTCCTCAACTGTTATAGAGGTAGAATAGAAAATATATTTATATTCCTCAACTGTTATAGTGGTAGATTATAAAATGTATTTATATTCCCCAACTGTTAGAGGTAGATTATAAAATATATTTATATTCCTCAACTGTTATAGAGGTAGAATAGAAAATATATTTATATTCCTCAACTGTTATAGTGGTAGATTAAAAAATATATTTATATTCCTCAACTGTTATAGTGGTAGATTATAAAATATATTTATATTCCCCAACTGTTATAGTGGTAGATTAAAAAATATATTTATATTCCTCAACTGTTATAGTGGTAGATTATAAAATATATTTATATTCCTCAACTGTTATAGTGGTAGATTATAAAATATATTTATATTCCTCACCTGTTATAGTGGTAGATTATGAAATATATTTATATTCCTCAACTGTTATAGTGGTAGATTATAAAATATATTTATATTCCTCAACTGTTATAGAGGTAGAATAGAAAATATATTTATATTCCTCAACTGTTATAGTGGTAGATTATAAAATGTATTTATATTCCCCAACTGTTAGAGGTAGATTATAAAATATATTTATATTCCTCAACTGTTATAGAGGTAGAATAGAAAATATATTTATATTCCTCAACTGTTATAGTGGTAGATTAAAAAATATATTTATATTCCTCAACTGTTATAGTGGTAGATTATAAAATATATTTATATTCCCCAACTGTTATAGTGGTAGATTAAAAAATATATTTATATTCCTCAACTGTTATAGTGGTAGATTATAAAATATATTTATATTCCTCAACTGTTATAGAGGTAGAATAGAAAATATATTTATATTCCTCAACTGTTATAGAGGTAGAATAGAAAATATATTTATATTCCTCAACTGTTATAGTGGTAGATTAAAAATATATTTATATTCCTCAACTGTTATAGTAGTAGATTATAAAATATATTTATATTCCTCAACTGTTATAGTGGTAGATTATAAAATATATTTATATTCCTCAACTGTTATAGAGGTAGAATAGAAAATATATTTATATTCCTCAACTGTTATAGAGGTAGAATATAAAAGCCACATCATTTGTCACTTCTTTTATCAAATATTTATATTTATATTCCCCAAAGTGAAAATGGAGAGATATTTTGTTTGTGATTCAGGTCCCATCAGAGTGTAATCAAGGTGTTTGTGATTCAGGTCCCATCAGAGTGTAATCAACGTGTTTGTGATTCAGGTCCCATCAGAGCGTAATCGAGGCAGATCAGAAGGGCCAGGTATTCCCATAATCAACTGTAAAGTGTGAATGTGTCAGTAATGAGCTGCTGAACACAGTGAGAGTGAAGGTACTGTATACTAAGTGCTAGATTGTAGATCCCCAGATATGCCAACATGCATATTGATTCAAAGAGCAGGAATGGCATATAGAATTAGGATTCAGTTCTAGTTAAGAGGCGTGATTAGCCTGCTACAGGATGTGATGTGTAGCCCTGATCTCTCTCTTTCTCCTACCTGTATGTTCTCTGGGTTGAGGTCGTCCCTGCGGTGCTGCTCTCTCCGCTCACCAGGCATCCTGCGAGGGGAAGTGGGCAGCAGACCAACCAGCTGGACTTGTAGAGTCTGGAGACACCAGACAGACAGTCAGGAGAGAGACGAGAAAGACAGACAGAAAGACAGACAGGAGAGTCAGGAGAGAGATGAGAGAGACAGACAGGAGAGAGATGAGAAAGACAGTCAGGAGAGAGACGAGAAAGACAGACAGGAGAGAGACGAGAGAGACAGACAGGAGAGAGACGAGAAAGACAGACAGGAGATGAGAAAGACAGTCAGGAGAGAGACGAGAAAGACAGACAGGAGAGAGACGAGAAAGACAGACAGGAGAGAGATGAGAAAGACAGTCAGGAGAGAGATGAGAAAGACAGTCAGGAGAGAGACGAGAAAGACAGACAGGAGAGAGATGAGAAAGACAGTCAGGAGAGAGACGAGAAAGACAGACAGGAGAGAGACAAGGAGAGACACAGGGAAAGAAGAGAGACCGAAAGAGAGAAGTAGACACAGGGAGAGAAGAGAGAGACAGAGAGAAGGGACATACTGTAGGGTGGGAGGGAGAGAGATTAGATAGATGAAGGTTATGTCAAAGGGACATGAGTGTGAGGACAAGGGACATGAGTGTGAGTGTGGGAGACAAGGGACATGAGTGTGAGGACAGGAGGAGCCAGGCCAACTGTTGCTAGTCCAACTGTTGCCAGGCCAACTGTTGCCAGCCCAACTGTTGCCAGGCCAACTGTTGCCAGCCCAACTGTTGCCAGGCCAACTGTTGCCAGGCCAACTGTTGCCAGGCCAACTGTGTTTCTGGAAAACTGCTGGTGTTATATGAAAACAAACTAGTTTTATAGAAAAATGACAGAAGAAGAAAAGGAGACATTAAAAGGGAGTCCAGGTGTTTGACAGGGAAAGGCAGACGCAGTGAGATTAGATGAGAGGAGCATATGTGGGGGGGAAGTTAGGGAAAGGTAGTCGTGCCTGTAGCTGGGTCTGTTGGGTCTTCAGACCCTCGTTCTCCTGACGAAGACTCTCCAGCTCTCTCTGGACCTCACACACCTGACAACCACCACACAAGGCCATCAGAAAAGGAAAGACACATACTTTTTGACAATGGGTTTGTTATGGAAGAACTGCTTCAGAGATACATGTTACTTGTGAATGGTAGGTGGGAAGTAAGCATTGTTCAGAGTTTTGTTTTCCATATTTTCGACATTAGGTTTATCCAATTAATAATGAAGGAAAATTTGCTATCAATAAAAAAAATGCATGTACTGTATTGAAATGTCTTAATTTAAATAAAACGTGAAAAACTATCAAGAAATCATAACAGTATACATAGATATAAATAACAGATCCTCCTGTTAAATGACCTGTTTCTAAACAGCTATAAATAACAGATCCTCCTGTTAGATGACCTTGTTCTGAGCAGAGAGTAGCTCCTGATGCATCATGTCCAGCTCTCTCTTCAGAGCAGTCTTCTCCTGTTCTACAGTCTTCACCACGCTGGCCTGGCCCTGCTGTTTCTGCTGCTTCACGGTTAAGATGGCTGCCTCCAGCTGACGCGTCTAAGGAAAGACAATACAGGGTTTCAAAAAGGTATTCAAATGCAGGGTGTATGGTTCTTAAAAATCTCTAAAACGTAAAGGGACGGTTTCCTGGACACACATTAAGCCTTAGTCCTTGACTGAAATCCTCAACTCAGAATCTCCATTAAAAGCTCTGTGTCTGGGGAAAATACTGCCCCCCTTAGACCTTGAGACATCAAGACCAATTTGATTATGTCTGTATTTTATTTGTCTCTGTAATGTCACCTTGTCCCTGCTGCGGTGGAGGTCGTCCTTGACGTTGTGGAGCTCCATGGTCAGCCTCTCGTTCTCCTGCCTCAGCAGTTGCTGTTCCTGTTCCACCAGCCTGGCCAGCTCGTCCTGGTACAGCTTCTTATGCTGGCTCTGGTATCCGCTGGAGTGCAGGGCCATCTCCAGAACCTGGTTCTGATTCAGGAAACAATATCTGAGCATTCTACGCCCCTTAGAAATAACTACATTTTTATTTAACCAATAAATCTCATTGAGGTCAGGACACCTGGACTGGATAATTACCAGAAAGGACAAAGCCCCTCAGACCACAGCAAATTCCCTAGATCGAGTAATTGTATTTTTTTTATGCCCTAGTCATTTCATTTGGTGATACTAATTGACATAAAAGGTCACTAGACGATAAATGTAGGTGCCAATGTGGATAGTTGAATCACCCACAGGTCTATCCGGCTTGTATAATGAATCAATCAAAAATGTAGCTGAGCTGGCCTCCTGGTTTGGGTAAGGTGGATTGCTACAGGGTGTCTGGTTAAGGACGAGGTGTACATAACTTTAAAAAAAATAACTTTAATGAATGTCACCACACCAACCAATCAACCACCCACCCAGCCAACGAACCAATTACCCACCTAAAACAACCAACCAGCGAACCAACCACCCAGCCAACGAACCAATTACCCACCTAAACAACCAACCAATCAACCACCCACCCAGCCAACGAACCAATTACCCACCTAAAACAACCAACCAGCGAACCAACCAACCACCCAGCCAACCAAACGATCAGCGTGTCGTCAAAAGAAGGCCTTACCTTATCGTTGGCATTCTGCAGCTGTTTGTGCAGTGACATCACTTCCTGTTTGAGGGCGTCCTTCTCCTGCTGTGACACGCGGAGGTCTGACTTGAGACGGGCGCTCTGGAGGTTGACAGACTGGAGACTTTCATCCAACACATGAGTCTGAAAGAGAAGGAGAATACTTTGATCAAGAATAGAGTTGCAAAATGTAGGTACCTTTCCTTAGATTCCCCAGTATTATGCCCCCCCCCCAAAAAATACTTTTACATAATTCTAACAAATCAGAATGAATTCGAAAACTTTATTGTCCACGTGACGCAATGTTGAAATTTGTCTTTGGGCTTGACACACATAGAACAGACATTCTAAACGACGACAACTTAGAATGAACGCGGCAACACGTGGAACTATAGACTATAGCAGTGTCATAAGTGGTTGACAGTAAACAAGGTAGGGTCAAAGGTTGCCAGACTGAACAGAGCATCCTTACCCTCTCCTGAGACTTGGCAAGCTGATTGCGTAATCCCTGGGCTTGTTTCTCCAAAGCCTTGTGTTCCTGCAGGAGGAGTGAGAGCTGGCACTCCACAGCCCCCATCTTAGCCACCTACAGATGGACACAGGGACGAGGAGTGTGGTAAAGTATGCACCGTATCGCCAGTTTGAACATACTTAAAATACTACACACACGTCTCACATTGCATTCAAACCCTATCCGTGCCTTCATATTCCTCTCCTTATCCACTTCCCCTTCCTATTTGTAACTTTCTATCTTAATAAAATACTAACTCTTTCCGGCTGAGGGCAGGTGTTACCTATAACACACACACACACACACACACACACACACACACACACACACACACACACACACACACACACACACACACACACACACACACACACACACACACACACACACACACACACACACACACACACAGCTAGTAAGTTCTATCGACATTCAAACACCCATGATGTTTGTCTGCTCATGTCTCACCTTATCGCGGAGGGTGTTGATTTGTAGCACCAGCTGGGCCTTGCCCTCCTCTGGCAGTACAGTCCCTTCCACAGCGTTGGTCAGCTCCGCCTCCAGGGCAGACGCACACACTGCCATCTGACACAGGAGAACAAGTCGTTAGTTAACCAAATAGGAATTCAATACTTTTTCCTCAATATGTCCTTCCTCTATTTCTCCTATCCGCTTTCCTCGTCTCCTACTCAAAACGCATCGGAGAAGAAGGCCAGAGAGCAGCAGGGACCTTTCCTCGTCTCCTACTCAAAACGCATCGGAGAAGAAGGCCAGAGAGCAGGGACCTTTCCTCGTCTCCTACTCAAAACGCATCGGAGAAGAAGGCCAGAGAGCAGGGACCTTTCCTCGCCTCCTACTCAAAACGCATCGGAGAAGAAGGCCAGAGAGCAGGGACCTTTCCTCGCCTCCTACTCAAAACGCATCGGAGAAGAAGGCCAGAGCAGGAACCTTTCCTCGTCTCCTACTCAAAACGCATCGGAGAAGAAGGCCAGAGAGCAGGGACCTTTCCTCGCCTCCTACTCAAAACGCATCGGAGAAGAAGGCCAGAGAGCAGGGACCTTTCCTCGCCTCCTACTCAAAACGCATCGGAGAAGAAGGCCAGAGAGCAGCAGGGACCTTTCCTCGCCTCCTACTCAAAACGCATCGGAGAAGAAGGCCAGAGCAGGAACCTTTCCTCGTCTCCTACTCAAAACGCATCGGAGAAGAAGGCCAGAGAGCAGGAACCTTTCCTCGTCTCCTACTCAAAACGCATCGGAGAAGAAGGCCAGAGAGCAGCAGGGACCTTTCCTCGTCTCCTACTCAAAACGCATCGGAGAAGAAGGCCAGAGAGCAGCAGGGACCTTTCCTCGTCTCCTACTCAAAACGCATCGGAGAAGAAGGCCAGAGAGCAGCAGGGACCTTTCCTCGTCTCCTACTCAAAACGCATCGGAGAAGAAGGCCAGAGAGCAGGGACCTTTCCTCGCCTCCTACTCAAAACGCATCGGAGAAGAAGGCCAGAGCAGGGACCTTTCCTCGTCTCCTACTCAAAACGCATCGGAGAAGAAGGCCAGAGAGCAGGAACCTTTCCTCGCCTCCTACTCAAAACGCATCGGAGAAGAAGGCCAGAGAGCAGGAACCTTTCCTCGTCTCCTACTCAAAACGCATCGGAGAAGAAGGCCAGAGAGCAGCAGGGACCTTTCCTCGTCTCCTACTCAAAACGCATCGGAGAAGAAGGCCAGAGAGCAGCAGGGACCTTTCCTCGCCTCCTACTCAAAACGCATCGGAGAAGAAGGCCAGAGAGCAGGGACCTTTCCTCGTCTCCTACTCAAAACGCATCGGAGAAGAAGGCCAGAGAGCAGGGACCTTTCCTCGCCTCCTACTCAAAACGCATCGGAGAAGAAGGCCAGAGAGCAGGGACCTTTCCTCGTCTCCTACTCAAAACGCATCGGAGAAGAAGGCCAGAGAGCAGCAGGGACCTTTCCTCGCCTCCTACTCAAAACGCATCGGAGAAGAAGGCCAGAGAGCAGGGACCTTTCCTCGTCTCCTACTCAAAACGCATCGGAGAAGAAGGCCAGAGAGCAGGAACCTTTCCTCGTCTCCTACTCAAAACGCATCAGAGAAGAAGGCCAGAGAGCAGGGACCTTGAATCTTCTTGAACAATGCCTTTTGAGGAAGAGGCGAGGAGCAAAGAGCAAGGAATCGAACAAAGACACATTTTGAAAGAGCTCAAAAAGCCTCAAAATGGACTACGACAGTTTACCTTGGTCCTGTTATCCTCTGGTACAAAGTGTTGCTGATCTCTGACAGCCTCCTGTCTCTCACTCTGTCTGAGCAGTTCCCCCAGCTGCTGGCTCAACCCCTCCACTCCTGCTGCATTCTGGGCGTTCTTCTCCGACAGCAGCCCGTTCTCATCCTCCAGCTGCTGACTGCGGAGACGCAGCTCAGAGATCTATAAGGGGGGGGGGGGGGGGGAATGCAGATTTAGGTTATGCTTATTACAGTACAGAATACACCTTACCGAGGTGAAAGGTCAGGACTTGTTTTCTCCTGTGGGTGCTTCTAATGGATGTCGTTGTGCTGGTTTACTTCCATCAGAAACGGTTTCCCTAGATTACCTACATAGTGCACTACTTTTGACCAGGCCGGGTGCCAAAAGTAGTGCACTATATAGGGAATAGGGCGCCATGTCTGACACAGACAGAGATATTAGATTAGCTCTTCATTGCTTATGGCTCTACTACATGTCTTTCTTGAAATCAAGTTGGTTCACTCTAGTCTTACCTGTCTCTTGAAACTCTCTGCTTTCTTTTGTGCAGATATCTTCTCCTTCCTGAAATGCTCCAGTTTCAAGCTAAAGTAGGAGAGAGGGAAATGTCAATTCATATGACCCAATGACATGAAACCTACACCATACAGTAATGCCACGGGAAATCCCAGGAAATGTTTGTTGGGTGAGGGCGGACCAACATTTCTGGGACCGGGGCTGAATATGCTTCAATATTGTATATTGGCATGATGTTTCTTACAGCGTCTCTTCTCGGGTCTCTCTCAGGTCCTCTTCCTTCAGCACGGAGATCTTGTGTCTGAGTAAGAGGTTCTCCTCTGCTAAACGACCCGCTTCATTCCTACAGCCAACAAAAAGAAACCACATCAGCCAACAGAAGACCTCAGTCTCTATGTTAGCTGATTTGATAAAAAACAGACTATTTAAGAGTTTGTTAAAATGTTGTTAACGCAGAGTCAATGAAGTATATAAAGTCAACTGAAGCATTAATTGAGGTGTTCAAAAGCAGAAAACATCAAGGATAGACTTGCTCTAATAGTCCACAAACAACATGGCACCAATGACAGGACAGGACAGTTTTCACAAAGGGTGTTGTATAGGAACAGGGTGGGATTGTACAGTGGCATGGCCACAACATGGCCTGTTATTATAGCTGTTGCTTCACATGCAACTTTCTGAACTACAAACATGAATTACAAGAGAATTGAACGTCACAGATCTACTTCAGAACATAGACGTCACAGCAATGCTACAGGAAGTTACATTAATAAGCCAATGACAGCACTACATCTAGTGCCACGGGAAGTTGCGTTAGCCAATGACAGCACTACATCTAGTGCCACGGGAAGTTGCATTAGCCAATGACAGCACTACTTCTGGTGCTAGAGGAAGTTGCATTAATAAGCCAAGCACAATATTGCAGCAGGGATGGGATTCAGAAAGCAGCAGGTGCAAAGGGTTGGTAACTGGGATCATACATCTCCAAGTTACCTATGGGTCTGCATCTTCTCATGCATCTTCAGCGACTTGTTCTGCAGGTCCGTTAGGGCTCTGCGGAGCTTTCCGTTCTGCTTCTCGAACTCCGTGCAGCAGTCCTCCAGCTCCGACACCACCTGTATCTTAGCCTCCAGTTGGGAGTTCAGGTCCAGGAAGGACTCTTGTTCTTGTTCTGTGGTGGCGTCTTCCTCGGACTCGGCCTCCAGCTGCAGAGCCATGAGAATCTCATCCTGCCTCTCTAATTCGCTGACTAGCTCGGTCAGCTTACAATTCTCCTCTCTCATCCTGGTGATCTCGTCCACCAACGCTACTTGTTGATCTTGGAAGTCTTGGATGATGTGCATTTTGCTCTCGAGGCCCACGACTCTCTTCTCCAGCCGACAGTTTTGTTCCTCCAGCTTGGCGTTTTCACAGACGCACTCCTCGTATCGGATCTGAAGCGAGGTCACATCTGAAGACGTCACCTTGATCTCGTTGGCCTGAGCTTTGAGGGTACCGTTTTTCTCTACAGCTCGCTGATCGTTTTCTGCTGAAAGACTCTCTAGTGCATCCGTCTTCTGCTGAAGCTCGGAGATCTTCTGCTGTAGCGCCAGGTTCTCCTCGGTGGCCGTGTCATACTGGCTCTGTAGCTGAGCCAGAAGACTGGCCTCGCTCTCCAACTGGCTGACTTGCTCATGGAGCTCCAGGATCTCATGGATATAGGCATCTCGATCCTTCACTGCTTCTGACTGAGGAATCAGTTCCACAGGCTTTTTCTCTAGATCTTGAGTTTCCTCGAAAAGACAAGCCACTTTGGTATCGTCAGTGTCATGACCTATCTCCTCTAGGGCTGAAGAGACAACCAGAGACACATAACTCTCCACTTCTTCATTAAACAGATCATCTTGAAGTTCCTCCCCTTCAGGCTTATCATCGAAAACAGTTTCTTGTACACTAGCATCATTCTGTCCAATCTTATCAGGGGAGGAGTCTTCACACTTCATCTCAGAGGGACAGACATCTCCATCAATGTCATCACTTTGAGGTTGCTCCTCTGGAATAGACAATGCTACAATGTCATTGTTAGTGTC